>NC_133426.1:6333750-6635000 GCF_049350105.2 Macaca mulatta | reverse complement strand
TAATTTTTATGTTTTTGTTTTTATGTTGTAGGAGTTCCTTATGTATTTTGGATGTTAAGCTGTTATCAGACACATGACTTATGACCATTTTCTCCCATTCTGGCTCCCTTTCCACTTAGTTGTTGGTGTGCATATGTTTTTGATTACATTAATCTGACAAATGTCATCTCATTTGTCTAATTTTGCTCTTGTTACCTGTGCTTTTGGTGTCATAGCCAATAAATGATTGCCAGTTCCAATTTCATGAAACTTTAACTTATGTTTTCTTCTAGGAGTTTTAGTTTTAGGTCTTACATTCAGGACTTTAATCCATATTGAGTTAATTTTTGTGTATGGTGTTAATTAGAGTCTAGCTTCATTCTTTTGCATGTGGATATCCAGTTTTCCCAGCACTGTTTGTTGAAGAGACTTATCTTTCCCCATTGAGTAGTCTTGGCTGGCTCATTGAAGATCATCTGACAAATATGTGAGAGTTTATTTCTGGGCTATCTATTCTATTCTATTAGTATGTAGGCCAGTACTGCACTGTTTTGATGAATGTAGCTTTGTAATATGTTTGGAAATCAGGACGTGTGAGACCTCCGATTTTGTTCTTTTTCAAGATTGTTATGGCTATTTGGGATCCCTTGAGATTTTTTATGAATTTTAGGATGTATTTCTCTATTTCTGCTCAAAATGCCACTGGAATTTTGATAGGGATTGTATTGAATCTGTAGGATTGCTTTGCATGCTATGAATGTCTTAACAATATTAACTCTTCCCATCCATGAGCGTAAGATGTCTTTCAATTTATTTGTGTCTTTCTTTCAGTAGTGTTTTGTTTTGTAGTTTCAGTTTACAGGTCCTTCACCTCTCTTATTTCTAGGTATTTTATTCTTTTGATGCTATTATAAATGGGGTTGTTTATAATTTTCTGTTCAACTTGTTCATTGTTAGTGTATTAAAATGCACCTGATTTTTGTTTGATGTGTATTCTACAACTTTGCTTAATTGGTTTATTGGTTCTAACAATTTTGGGGTTTTTTTAATATGTTGAATTGTAGTGATTTATATGTATGTGATCATGTAGTCTGTGAACAAAGATAATTTCATTTCTTCCTTTTCACTTTGGATGCCTTTTGTTGTGTTTTCTTGTGTAATTGCCTGGCTGAGACTTCCATTATTATGCTGTCTGGAAGTGGCAAGAGTGTGTAACCTTGTCTTGTTTCTGAACTTAGAAGAAAAGCTTTAGTCTTCATTGAGAATACTATTAGCTGTGAACTTCTCATATATGGCCTCTAATATGTTGAGGTAATTTGTTTTTTTTTTTTTTTCCTATCCTTAATTTGACTGTTTTTAATCATGAAAGGGTGTTGGAGCTTTTCAAATGCGTTTTCTTTCTGCATCAATTGAGGTTTTTTTTTGTTTTTGGTTCCTTATTCTATAAATGTGGTTTCATATGTTGAACCATTTTTGCATTCCAGGAGTAAACTTCACTTGTTCATGTATATGATCCTTTCAATTTGCTGTGGAATTGTTTGCTAAGATTTTATGTAGATTTTTTAATCTGTATTCATCAGGGATATTGATCTGTATTTTCTTTTTCGTATAGTGTTTTACGTGTTTGGTAGAGTTCTCCAGTGAAGCCATCTGGTCATGGACTTTTCTTTGTGGGGAGTTTTTCTTTTATTACTGATTCAGTCTCCTTACTACTTACAGATCTGTTAAGATTTTCTATGTCTTCATTTTTTTCCCCCTTCTGAAAATCATCAGGGATTCTCTGTCTTCATGATTCAGTTTTGGTAGGTTGTGTGTTTCTAGGAATTCTTTTATTTCTTTTAGGTTATCCAATTTGTTGTCAAAGGATATGCCAACAAATGGTATTCTCCTTTAATTAGTTTCGTGGCATTGGTTGTAGTGCTGCCTCTTGCATTTCTGATTTTAGTCATATGAGTGTTGTTGTTGTTCTTGTTGTTTTAGTTAATGTAGCTAAGGTTTGTCCATAAAGTTACTCTGTGACCGAGTGTCTTTTCTGACTTTACAAAGCACTCATGATGTATGAGGCATGCACGTGTCTTACTTCTTCCATATCTACCCAAGCCTTTCACATGGTTTTCCTTCTACACTTTTTGTTCTATATTCTAAGATATACTTGAAATATGTTCTACTGCAATCCTTAAAAAGAAAAAATGTTTTATCTAGCGAGTCTGGTAGTTTGGCTGGAGTGCTAGTGAATCTGTTTTATGGAATCTACTTGGTGATCCTATCAACGTAGTGTCTTCATTTGGCTTTCTAAGCGAGCAGGTATCAAATTAAGTAAGGTGCCAGTCATAGAAACTTATAGAAGGTGAACAACTAGCAAGGAGCTAGTTCTTCAAAGATAGTTCAGTCCTTCAGAACTTATCTAGATGGCTCTCTTTTCTTTCTTTACTACTTTTTGGCCTCTTTAACTTTTTTTTATTTTTGACTTGACAAATCCTTTTTCTTGGCATATGATTTGTGTGTGCGTGTGTGTGTGCACACACATATCCTTATTTTAACTTTCACTAGCCGCACAGTTGTGAGTAGGGACTTCGATACTGAAAGTCTCTCTTTGAAAATGATCATATCTACATGCCATATACACAATTACCTGTGCTTTGACAGAGCAGAACATGCAGAAGACTTGAAGAGTATAAAGAAATGTACAAGGTAATGCTGGAGAGAAGAAACTAAAATCATGCTGAGATGCTGGCTCAGATGATGTGCAGCGACAGTAGTCGGATGATGTGCCGCTTTGATATTCTGAAACGAGTTAGGTGTAGGATAAGACAAAATTATTAGAAATCATACTTAACCTGAAGGGAAAGCAAGCCAGAGGAGGACAACGTTGGACTGAATGTATAGAGCAGAAAGACAGGCCGTGCCTAATTGCGATCCAGAAATGTGTTCTTCCTTAGGGTTTCTGCTCAATATTATACCAGTCACAAAATGAAGATAAAGTATATCTTCTGTCCTGAAAGAACATTCTTGGAGACCTCGTTTCCATTCATTTTACACTCCTCCCATCTCCTCTTTTATCTGCGCCAAACCTGAATTCCCCTGGGAAGGTGGCCTTATAGTGTCATTGCTCTAGTGACTAGATTCAGAGAAACTTGCTGCTGTAGTCTTCCTTCTTCTAGGTGTTCATTTTGCTCACTTACTACTTTGTTCCTGTTCTTAAGTTGTAGATGATAATATAACCCTTGACTTTATTTCTTTTCCTTCTGGAAGTATTTTTTGGTAAGGTATGTTAGGTTGTGGAAATCACCTTGAGCTCTTTAGAAAGGAAAGCTGTCTGTAGGGAGGGCTTTTTAATTCAACCTCATTCCTTTTCACATGCTTTCAGAGCGACAGGGGAACCCAAGGAGGTATTTAGCAAGTTAAATTGCAAGAGTGAATGGTAGATTACCAGGGGAAGCAGCCCCTGATCTTGCTGCAGGGGCTGTCTGCTGTGATTAGGCTGCAGGGTGGGGTGTCTGCCTGGGTCAGTCACCAGGGAATCAGCTTGATTATGCTGCAGGGGCATGACTACCTGGGCCAATAACCAGGGAGTCAGCCTGATTATTCTGTGGGGGTGTGTCTGCCTTGGCCAATCACCAAGGAATCAGTCTGATTATGCTGCGGGGGTGTGTCTGCCTTGGTCAATCACCAGGGAATCAGCCTGATTATGCTGTTGGTGGGTGGGTGGTGGGGGGCTGGGGAGTGGAGTGGGGGATGGCCTGGAGTGGGGTGGGGGCAGAGGAGGGGCGGCGGGGGGGGGGTGTCTGCCTTGACCAGTCACCAGGGCATCAGCCTTATTATGCTTCAGGGATGTCTACCTAGACCAATAGTCAGGGAATCAGCCTGATTATGCTGCAGGGTGTGTCTGCCTTGGCCAATAACCACGGCATCAGCCTGATTATGATGTGGCGGCATGTCTGCCTGGGCCAGTCACCAAGGAATCAGCCCCCTGATTATGGTGCAGAGGTGTGTCTTTGGCTTGATTATGGTATAGAAGTGCATCTTTGCCCTGATTATGAAGCAGAGGCCAGTCTGCCTGGTCATGGTATAGGAGGGCTCTTTGCCTGGGCCAGTCTAGCCACTAAGAAAACAGGGTAGACCTAATGGACTTGAAAGACGAGGCAGAACGGCCCTGATGCACTCGCACATCAACTGCCTGTTTGCTATAATCATGTTTCTGGAAGGCTCTCTCTATGAAAAGGTGGGCGGGCCTCTGCTGTCCTCAGTGGGAAATCCTTTTAAGCAGTTAGTTCTGTAGGCATTTCTTACATGGCTTCATGGTTCCGTGTAAACTGTCGGGCAGCCAAGGCTTAAATTATTTTAGGAAAATAAACTGTCTTTTAAATTGTGGCACAAATTTTAGGGGAAAAAATGCATGTGGTTCATCTCTTGTAAGTTTTCTAGGGATTTTAAAAATAGGTACCGTATTACAACTGGAAATGTATGTCGCATTACTTAAAAAAAAAAAAAAATCTTCATTTAGGATATCAGAAAATCTTGTTTAAAACATAGCCCATGCTGGTTCCCTTCATTGTATCTTGAACAAATCCTTTCAGTAATGAATTCCTTGGGACAGATGAAATTCTACATTCCTTGGGACAGATGAAATTCTACATTTCAGCGAGGGTAATTTGGATTCAAAGACCAATAGGAAGAAAGGTGGTGCCTTTTATTGTGTGGAATCCCCCAGGAGTTTTTTCTGTTGACCTGGCTCCCTGCTTTCCCATGCGTTTTCACTAAGCATGAGATTCCTAGAGGAAGAGCCCAGGGCATGGCATCTGGGTCAGTAGAAAGGAGTGAGGTAGGCCACACCCCGGAGTCCCTGGTGATCCCGCCCCTAGGGACAGCCTGCCTTGCAGATGTGCTCCTCAGCCTGGCCAGCTCTCCCCTGCATCTCTTGGCCCTCACCACCTGCACCAGGCTCTCTGGCATTAACTTCCTGCCCTCTACTTTCGCCCTCTCAGACCATCTAGAGCAGAAAAAGCAAACTAGAACCCTGGCCCTCTGGATAGCCTCGGACGGCTGCCACGGCTCCCCTTGGGTGGCTGAGGGGAGGGAGTAGGTGTGGCCTGTGTGGTAGAAAGGATGCATCCAGTCCCAGCTCTGCAGCCGAGCACTCCTCCTGCTGTCCAGCCCCAGTCTCCTCAGGACATTAGGAGTACTGACTGACATGACCACTGTGGGGTACTATGATCTGAATGTGTCCCCCAAATCTAATGTTGAAACTTAATTGCCACTGTGATAGGATTAGGAGATGGGGCCTTCAGGAGGTGATTAAGTCCTGAAGGTGGAACCTCACAGGTGGGATTAGGGCTGTCATGAAAGGACTAGAGGATAAGGCCTGCTCTTCCATTCCTCTGTCACCTGAGGACACAGCATTCCTCCCCTCTGGAGGGTACAGCAACAAGGTACCATCTTGAAGCAAGGAGCAGCCCTCTGCAGAGACAGACCTGCCGCTGCCTTGATCTTGGCCTTCCCAGCCTTCAGAGGTGTGAGAAATACATTTCTGTTCTTTACGAAGTGTCCAGTCCCAGATATTTTGTTACAGCAGCACAAACAGACTAACACCTGGGGCATTCCTGTAAGACAACCTTGGAGCATGTGTGGTTACACCTGGCCCAGTGAGTGGCTCCTAGCAGGCACTTGTGTCATCTCGTAACCCAGAAGGATCCAGTCCTCACTCTGAATCCCACTTTGAGGAGTTAGTAAGGTCGTTTTCCATCCCTGCTCAGCTTCATTGAAAAGCACACACCAGTCATGACTTGGACACCATGCACATGACATGGGCTCTGGTCCTCTTTCTATCCAAGCTGTATCTTCCTCTTGTAAGTAAGTCTCCCTCCTCAGGCTGACTTAGGTAATTATGGTTGTTTCCATCCTTCTACTTTTTTTCTTTTTAATTTTGTTGTTGTTTATTTTCTTACACCATTGTCTTCCTGGCTGTTAACAGATACACCCCCACCCTTTCCATGAGGAGCATCTGGTAGGAAGGCACTCATCCTCCATAAGTCAGCTAACAACTTGCCTCTCTTTCCTCTGAATTCTTGTGCGTGTAGTGCTGAGGGAGTGCTCGGGGGGACACAGAAGAAAGGTCTCTTTCCTAATGGAGTATGTCATCCATTTGGGGAGAGGAGACAGGTATATCTACAGTGTCCAAGTGAAAACCCATGGTAGGATATTGTTAAATAGCAAAATGAGAAATTCAGGAAAGAGTTGCCAAAGGGATATAGAATTAAGTAAAGCAAGATGTTCTTCGAGCGCTGGCCACTCCTGGGGTAGGGGGTGACCTCAGGGGAGTCCACAAGAACATAAGAGATACGGATGGGAGAAGCCATTTCAAAAGGAAAACAGCACATGTGGAGGATTCCAGTCAGCCAGTGAGTTTGCATGAAGCCAGGCTTCTTATGGCTCACAAGCTTCAGAGGGGAATTGTGGCCCTATGAGTTAACCTTCTTATTCCCCAGCTCATATGTTTGCTTTCTGGATAGGGAGAACTATTGGGATTTTTAAAAGGAGGCATGTCAGAATGCAGCCTGCACTTGGGGAGAATCCTCTGGGTTTGTGGCACACAGTGCCTGCAGCCTAGAAGAGATGGGCTAGAGGAAGGCCAGGGTGATGGTTGAAGACATGCACCCCCCTTGACTGGGCCATGAGGTGCCCAGACGGAACATTCTTTGGAGTGTGTGTGTGAGGGTTTTTCTGGAGAAGATTAGCATTTGAATTAGTGGATTCAGTAAAGGAGATTTTCCTTCCCAATGTGTCTCATGAAACACATCATTTTTCACATCACGAAATTTGTCACTAGAGGAATGAAAGGATGGTCTTAAGTAGGGAGAATATCCCTTCAGGATAAAAAAACCACAGTCATGATATGCTTTTTTTTCCATTGGAGACAGAGTCTCGTTCTGTCGCCCAGGCTGCAGTGCAGTGGTGCTATCATAGTTCACTGCAACCTTGAACTGCTGGGCTGAAGCAATCCTTTCACCTCAGCCTCTGGCATGGCTAGGACTGCAAGTATATGCCGCCACACCCAGCTAAGGTTTTTTTCTTTTTTTCTTTGTAGAGACAGAGTCTTGATATATTTCCCAGTCTGGTCTCAAAACTCCTACCTCAAGCAATCCTCCTTCCTCAGCCTCCCAAAGAGCTGGGATTACAGACATGAGGGCTTTTTTTTTTTTTAATTACACAATTACACTTGCTTCACATAATACAAAAATGTATAGCATTAAAATTGGAAGCCCTTCTACCTCCCACTCCCTGGAGGTAACGGTTACTCAGTGTTTAACTATTTAGGGTACCTCATTTCAGCCCTTTTCTTATGATGCCGCTGTGTTTGTGTGTAGACACACACGCACACAGAGATATGCTCGCCTACACTCACCTAAGTGCACCTTTATGGAATGAGGCCGCTGACATAATTCACCAAGATCCAAAGCAAGTACATATAGATTAATGGGACAGAAATCCCAAATGTTTTAATTAAATTGTTAGACAATTTTTTTTTTTTTTTTTTGGAAGTAGGTCTAACGAAAGTGAGGACATCTTTTTCCTAGGCTCCCTGAAATGCTGGACATCCCTTGGGATGGGAAGGCACTCAGAGCACTTCCTGCCTGGGAGTACTTACAAGGTTGCCTTAGTCCGTGCAGTGCTAACATGATTCCTGTGTCAAGGACAGCTTCCAGAAGACCTCAGCAAGCACGCTGTGCTGCTTTGGTTTGTCCTCCTTAGTGGTGGAGGTATTGTGCTGTCCACACCTTACAGTCCTGTAGATTTTCATATGTCCACACTGACACAGTCATATCTCTTGTTCTGTCTCCTATGCCAGTGGCTTCAGCGCCAGCTGTTACCTTTAGGAACCAGAAAGCACCCAGGTCAGCTTCCAGGCCAGGAAGGAAGCCAGCAGAAGAATTATAGCCCTTGATTTATAGGCTGCTCTGATAATCCATTATTTTCTAAGTCTGGGCAGCAAGCCTCAGTGTTGAGGGGCAGTATAACACATAGGTGGCAGGAGCCCCACAGAGAAGAGGGACCCATTTGTGTATATGTCACAAACCATGTCTCCACCTGCCTGTCATTCCTGGCCTCCCCTCAGCCAGATTTCTCAGCTCGGTGCTGGGGCTATGCCGGTTAGATCTACCCAGGGTGTTGGTGGCTTCGAGTCTCATTAGGATGGACAGTGCCTAGAAACCCCAGAACACATTCTCTGTACCATGTTCAGGAAACATGCACCTGAAGGGTATTCATGCCCCTTCTCCTTGTTGGTATCCACTATGGTCGTGTTGGCTCACAAGCATCGAGGACTCACTGCATGTCATGCTCTCAGTGCTTTCACTCATGGGGGTGTGTGTCAGCCTTCTGCCACTGCTAAGAAGCAGTCACTCTTAGCACAGGGAATGGCAGGGAGGGCTGCAGGGATCAAGTTACTTGCCCAAAAGCTTACAGCCTCTGATTATGGAGGCTGGCCTCGAACCCAGGTGGATAATGAAGAGTCCAAAGCTGCTAGCCGTGGCACTCTACTGCCCCAGATGATGTGGCGGTGACCTTCTGTTGAGGTAGACAACATCAGAGTACAAAGGGGAGAAGATGTGTTCTGACACAGTTCACAGGGCTGAGCCCTTTAAGGCCACATATAACCCATGTGGAGAAGTCCCCAGTGCTCGGGGACTCTGCCTTGCCCAGCTCCGTTTCTGCTGGTGGTCTCGATTTGTGGCACTCAGCTGATTCTCAGTCGCTGGAGAGGCTCTGCTGGCAAAGCTGGACCTCAGAGATTTTTACTTAGGCAGATTGTACTCCTTGGATAACAGCACAATTAAAGGACACACCAAGCGAACAAGCGAAAAGGAAAATTGTATGCTGACAGTCATGGTAACACGTTCAACTTACACTGTGTTCCTTTTCCATTTAACAAATCGAATTAGCCCCATGTTCAGGAACATTTATGATCGTAGGGAGGAAGAAGCCCATTTGCCAGTCAAATGTAAATGATGAGTCTTTAAAATTCTTACCCCCCTTTTCCTTTAAAATATCAGTTTATTCCATGATGTGTATGGACATTATTCCTCTTTTCTGAAGATAGTGGCTTTCATAGGCAGCTAATTGCCTTGTTGTTTAGTAAATTGTAATGAAGACATCCTAGACTAAGGAGAACAAGATACAAATCTTCGCTTCTGATCATCCTAGATATTATCTCACTGCACATGTGGAGATGTTTCTCAAAGAATTACAATTTCTATTTTTTGCTTTGTTTGTTTGACACAGGATCTCACTCTGTTGCCAAGGCTGGAGTGTAGTGGTGCAGTCATGGCTGACTGCAGCCTTGACCTCCGGGGCTCAAGTGATCCTGCCAAACCCAAGCGATCCTCCCACCTCGGCCTCTCAAGTAGCTGACACTTCAGGCATTTGCCACCATGCCCAGCTAATTTTTTTTTTTCTTTTCTGTAGAGACATGGCCCTATTATATTGCCAAGGCTGGTCTGAAACTCCTGGGCTCCACTGCTCCTCCTGTCTCAGCCTCCCAAAGTGCTAGGATTACAGAAATGAGCCAACATACCTGGCCCAGTTTCTGTTTTTAAATGTGTGGTGGTTCTCCTGTGGATTTCTAAGTCTTTAGGAGTATAGGATAATGAATAAGAGAAATCCTTACGTCAAGGAACTCTCGACTCAAAGGAGAGGAAATGAGTAGATAAATGACCACAATGGGTTGAATCAAGTCACTGCCCCTCCGGGAGGCGTGTACCCACAGCATAGGACCAGTGTGGAGCTGCACAGACAGGCTTTGAGGGGTGTTAGGTGCCAGCACTCTCTGCACACTGCAGTCAGTACGAGGGAGTGGGGAGGGCAGTGAGCAGCCAGGCTGCAGAGCGCTGCCAGCTTGCCCCAAGTCCCAGGCCCCGCTCACAGCCTCCTGGTGCCAGTAGTGGAAATGGTTGCAGAAAGCAACCAAAGAGAAATACTTTCCATTTTTCATCTGCCACACAGAGAAGGTGGGAGAGGCTTGCAAAGGGAATAACATCCAGTCCTTTTGTTACTTGGGCATGGAAAGTTGGGGTTTTCCTTTTGATTGAGTTCTGGGAAGTCAGCGTGAATCGGCCTTCGGTTCCCTGCCTCCAGACCGTATTCTCCTGCCTCTCTACGATGTCCCTAGAGTTGTCAAATCCATAGAGACAGAAAGGACAACTGTGATTGCCAGGGGCTGGGGGAGGGGGATGGAGGTTTTAGCGTTCAATGGGGACAGAGTTTCACCTTGGAGAGAGGAACAAGTTCTGGACGTGGATGGTGGTGATGGCTGTACAACAATGTGAATGTACTGAATGCCACAGAATTGTACACTGAGAAATCATTAAAGCAGTAAATTGTATATTGTAGGTGTTTTACCACATACAACAATAGTTATTCTTTTTCAAATGGCAAGAAGCCATTCAAGGATTTTGGAGTTGTGTTTTGGCAAAGCTCCTGTGCAGATGAGGTAGAAAGCCTGTGGTGAGTAGACACAAATGTGGGTTTTCACATAAGTGTTTTGGATAAGTGCATCTCCCCTAGCTCCAACAGGATCACACACCCCATCAGGGAAGAGAGCTGTCTCTCCTGCCCCCCAAGCACCTGGGTCCTGGGGACTTGGGCCCAGTGTCATGGGCAAGTTTGAGTGGGGTCAGGAGCGCCTTGCACCATGCCTGCTCTCCTGAGGCAGTTTCTGCACCACTTCTGCACGGTGGACCTTTCATCTCCATGGCATAGTCGACACAAGAATACAGGGAAATTCTCACTCTCTCCTTTCTAGAGGGTTCCTTGGACGGTAGACTGTAAGAGCAAGACTTTAATATTTCAGATTATTGGCAGAGACAACATCAACAGAAACTCCTCACAACAAAGCTCTAGCCATAAAACTGAAATTTCTGTGAAATGTTTGCAAAAAACAATTTAACAATAGGAAACTATGATATTTTATAGTTAGCAGTCCATGGATTGGGTTAAGAACTTTCAAATTAGTTTGGGATTACTATAATTTAAAGTATACTGTTATTTTTGTCTCATCGTTGAATGCATAAGGCAAAATAAATTCATTTTTGATGTGAGTTATTTAAAAGAAGCATACTTTTCTATTACCTCTTATTTGTGAAGAAATTGAAAACTGAAACTCTTTCCCAATCTTTATATCATTTGCACTTTTATGTTTGTTCTATGACAGTCAGGGTTGTTCTTATTTGTGTTATATAGGTGAGGATACAGGCTCAGAGAAGTGAAACGGAGAAGGAGAAGTTTGACCTTGGCCTTTGTAGGCCATTAACAGGCTGCTTTTATTGAGAACCTCAGGTGTGGCATTCTCTACAATGGGTTAAATGCCTTCTTCAGATTGGATTTTATAATACTTGTGCTTGTTTGGGTAAGAGAATTTACATTGTTTAATCACATAGAGAGCTATAGTAGAAAATCAGGAAAATTCAATGAGCTATTAACATTTCCTAGTTTCTATCTTTTCCTTTGGCTATTAATCATAAGCTATTTAAATAGCTGTTTTACACACTGATTTTTATAGTGACAGATCCTTAAAATTGCAAGCTGAAAAGTGATTCAAAGTAAATAAAATTGGTACTGTAAGCAGCTTTCTGGCAAATCAAAGAAGACACAAAATCAAATATTTTTCTGAGGATGGTCAGTATTTTGAGATAGTTGGTCAGGTTCTCCAAATCTTAAGAAAGCCAGTGGAAGAAAAAGTCCAGTTAAGGCCGGGCGCGGTGGCTCACACCTATAATCCCAGCACTTTGGGAGGCCAAGACGGTTGGATCACTTGAGGTCAGGAGTTCAAGACCAGCCTGGCCATCATGGTGAAATCCTGTCGCTATAAAAATGCAAAAAAATTAGTTGGGCGTGGTGGCAGGCACCTGTAGTTCCAGCTACTTGGGAGGCTGAGGCAGGAGAATTGCTTGAACGAGGGAGGCAGAGGTTGCAGTGAGCTGAGATCACGCCTCTGCACTCCAGCCTGGTGACAGAGTGAGACTCTGTCTTAAAAAGAAAAAAGTCTAGTTAAATGTGCCTTCCCTTTGAGTTTCAGAGCTTTCTACATTCTAGTGAAACCTAGGAGACCTGAGTTACCACAGTCAAGTGATGAACTAAGTGTGTCCTGATCAGAACAAAATAGTGTTCATCAGTATCTTTCCCTTTCTTTTTTATTTACCATTGACAGCTGGCTACAGAGATCATGTAATCTCCAGAAAGAATGCTGGTGTAGCTTCTGTGAGGATAAGAGGCTCCTGACGATCATAAAGTCTTTTTCATGGAGTCACCATTGACCCTTTGGAAGTGTTCAGTGCCACTTCTTTCTCATATCAGCGTAAAACTCTGCAAAGTCATCTCCTCCTCATCCGTTACATAACACAAAATAATGCATTTTAGTTGATTTTGAGGGCAAAGAGCAGATTCTGAGATTAATAGCAGATTTGCACACTGAACTCAGAATTTGCCAATGATAGTAACCTTTGTCACATGGGGTGGAGCACAAGATTGTGTCTGAGGAGGTGGGGTCTGGCCTGGTTGGGGTGAAATCGGGGCTAGTGGGCCGCCCACACAGTAGCCTCCAGCCTCTTCATTGTGACAACACAGGAGCTTCCGGTGTTGAAGCTGGCTGTCACTGTAAGACTGAGACGAGATGTGAGGCATATGATCAAAGGGTCACTTACCAGCTAGCTAGGGGGAAGTGGACATTTCCCGAATGTCCCACATTTTAGAAAATAATATGAAATTCCCAACACAGATACTGTCTGGGTTGTATGAGTCTTATTTTACTGAGTTTTCTTTGTATGATGCACAGCCTATTGTAAGGGCAATTTAATAAGGAGATTTTAAGCATGTTGGTATATCAAATTGATTTAATCTTTATATACATCCTTTTTGTCTATTAGGGATTTATATGAATTCAGTTTCACAGGACTAAGAAAAAAAATTTTTAATGTAAAAATTTCTGCTCCTCTGGTTGCATTGAAATGGTGGGTCTGTGGCTCATAAAATATTCTATGCATAGTAAGCTAAAAAATATCTATATTTGGATTTAGCTGCATAAGTACAGGAACTGAACATCAGACTTTAATAAACAATAAACCCTTAGGCTATACGTTTTTCAATGAGTTATTATATAGTATATATAATATGTAGATACTATATATACTTTAAATTCTCAACATTGTTTTGATAATTTGCTCTAATAATGCTCTCATAATTTGAGCACTTTTAGAGAATATTTAGTTTAGTGGTTAATGGAAGAAACTCGTTGAGGATTTTTGGATTCCGTTTCTAGGAGGGTAATTCTCTCATGAGGTTAATTTCCTGTCTGGTCTGTGCATGAATTTCTTGAAGAACTGACAGTAATTCTTCTTCTTAGTATCACAGGCAAGGGGGCAAAGGGGTTAGGTGTCAATGCCTGGCTGACGTCCTACATTATAAAATTTACCTCTTATTTTTCTATCCTTCCTGATGTTACCTCTTTTCTTTCACCTCTTGGGCCTGCACATGATTTGTTTGCTATCAGGGGCCACCAAGCTTTCTCTGTGTTTTCAGCTTTGCAGACCCCATGGTGTATGTGTGAAGCCTTTAGCTTTGCTGTGTTAAGAAGCAAGTAGCTGTAAACAGTGCGTGAGTGGGTGCTCGTGCTGCGCTCCAGTCAAACTGTCTCTACAGACACAGAAAGTGGAACTTCATCTCATTTTCACAGGTTATAAGATCATATTTTTTTGACTCTTTTCATTTAAAAACAGGTAGTAGGTTGAATTTCTGTTTCAAAAAAAAGGCAGGATAAAACGAAGGGCTAAAACACCACAGAGCAGGTTGAAATCCCGGATGTGAAGTAGCGGAGCCACTGGGCCCTCCACCCCAAGTTGTGCATTCAGAATGCCACCCGGGGCAGAAAACAGGTTTATAAACAGTCAGAGAGACTTCAGATCTCTGGTGATCAAGCACGGTGGAGGATGTAGATAAAATATCCCTGCACCCTGTGCTGTGAGCCCACTGGGTCCCTTCACCTCTCTCTCTTTTATGCACAACCAAAAACGATCCCGGAGAACTCTTCTCTGGAGAAGGAAGTTACCTCATGACAACAACTCTCAAATACCAACATTTCGAGGCCCGCTGATGAAAATATTGACTATGGGTAGTAACTTCCAGTTTGGAGAAGGCTCCCACCTATGCCCCCAGGTGGTGCTGTGTAGCTTACTGAGAATCTGCCTGGCGACTCAGCCCCTTCACTCTTAGCCCCTTCACTCTTCTGTTGTGGCGACCCACATCTGAAATGTTGTCCTCTGGGGAACATGCATCCTTTCCAGGCACTCCTGTAATCTATATATTTGTCCCTTCCTTTCAAGAGGCTTAGAACTTAAACTTCAGTTAGCCATTTTTGTTGATATTATGCTGTTCAGTCCTAGTACAGCCATTTTCTAAAAGGAGAGAAAAGCAAGGATCATGGATCAGTAGCCAACGTTAGAGTCAGAGAGCAGTTTCCATGCAGGTTGTCACAGAGGCACATCTAGAACACAAGGAAACTCTCATGCATTCCATGTGCTTAGTAAAAGGGCATTTTACTGCGAAGTACTAGTCTAATCATTCTCTGCAAGGGATTTAAAAAAAGGATTAGGGGTTAATACTACTTGCTAGAGTCAGAGGACAATTTGCATGTAATTTGTTACAGTGGCAAATCTGGAACGCAAGGACACTCACACTTATCCCATGGTATTAATTAAATGGCATTTTATTGTTTAAGTCCTAGTCTAGTCATTCTTTATAAGGGAAAACAAGGATCAAGGATCAGTAGACCATGCTACAGTGAGAGAGAAATTTTCACGTAAGTTGTTACAGAGGCACATCTATAGCGCAGGGAAATTTTGAGTCATTTTTAACATTAAGATGTCAAGTCCTGCCTGGAGGAAGGGCACTTAGGGTCAGTAGGATCAGGTGGAGAGGCTTTCTTTCTGAAGTCCTAGTGCTTAACAAAGGAATGAGAGAGACCATTCAGTCCCACTGTCACATTGTATACCTGTAATTGCAGCACTGTGGGAGGCCGAGGTAGGTGGATTGCTTAAGGACAGGAGTTTGAGACCAGCCTGGCCAACACAGTAAAATCCTGTTGCTACTTAAAAAAAAAGTACACGCTGTAGTCCTATATTTACTTCATAGAAACTAATGTAGAAATGCACAATTAATTTTCCTTAAATAAAATTTCTGCATTACTCTCAATATTACTTTGTCTCTTTTATTTTCAATGGCTGAAAAAAATAGTTTTGTTTTAATTTTTATTATTTGATCCATCTGCAATTACCAGACATTGCTCAGTGGTTTGAATTGCCCTCCCTGGCTTTCCATTTTAGTCTAAAATTCTGCTCTAAGTCCATGAAATTGGACCAGAACACAAGCTATGCCATCTGTGATACTGATAACGAGATTCTAGAGAAAGGTGCTTCTTTGGTTCGAGGAGTTTATGCCGATCACATGTCAGTGACCCCAGAGAACATTAGACAGCGCCTGTTGCCACAAAGCAAGCAGCCAGCTGTGGGTAGAACAGCAAAGGCAGTCGGATGCTCATCCCCTGTATTGCCCTGGGACCAGCAGACCAAATAAATGCAAACTGGACTCTTGCAACTGTTTGTTTGAAGATTTGAAAGGAGTTAGTTTATATTTATTTTCATAACTGCTTTATTTCTGTCAGTATTTAACGTTTGCCAAAAAAGGAAACACAGGTTTCCCACACTGTCTCCCCGTCAAGTATCACAAATTTGTGTGTCAGGTACCAGAATTTGAGAAAGATAATTAAGGTGGTTTAAGGTCATCTCACAGATAGAACCTCAGTCTATCCAAGTTTTCTCCTCCAGGGTCAACCCACTGTATTAGCTTCCTAGTAGTGCTGTGTTAACAAACTCGGTGGCTTAAAGCTGCAGAAACTTATTGTCTGACACCTCAGAAGGCTAGAAGTAAGGAGTCAAGGTGTGAGCAGGGCTGCACTCCCTCTCAAGGCTCTAGGGAAGGATCCTTCCTGTCTCTTTTCAGCTGCTGGTGGTTGCCGGCCACCCTTAACTTTCCTTGGCTTGTACCTTCAACTCCCCAATCTCTGCCTCCATTTTCACATGCCCTCCCTTGTCCTGTGTGTCTCTGTCTCCAAATTTCCCTCTCCTTTCTTTGGACTTAGGGTCCAACCCTAATTTAGTATGGCCTCATATTAACTTGATTACATCTGCAAAGACCCTATCTCCAAATAAGGTCCTATTCCCACGTTTTAGGTGAACATGAATTTTGTGGGGAGAGCACTGTCAAGCCAATACAGCTCCACCCAATACTTTCCTACTCCCAGCTCAGACTGCCACTGTTCAGGGTGCCCCAGGAGGGCCCTGAGCTGGGGCGTGGACTCAGTCAGTCGTGTTTGGCTGGAGTGTTCCACGAGGTTCAGCCAGTCTTGCCAGAGCCTTGCCCCTCTTCCAGGCCCCCAACCCAATTCCTTTCTCCTGTTTCCTTTCCTTCCACACTACCACACTCTCTCACGCCCAAGATATAGGTTAGTCACTCAATTCCATAAGCCGGATTCTGTGGTGCAAATTCCATAAGTGGCGATCCCTGATACTAGCTTTGAGTTGGTGCAAGGTCCCTAGTAAATTCGGAGTGAAGATCTGCACACAGCCAAGGGCCCTCTCCCTCCCAGCAAGCACCTTTTCAAAAGAGCAGAATTCATTTGGAAGGCCTAGAAAAAGGAAGGAGGTGCTCTGCCAAAATCAATGATGTCTGAGAAAGAAGCATGCTCCCTAGAGCTTGGAGAAGATCAGAAGAGGGATAGCCTGAGGCATGCCTCTGCAGTAAATCATTAAGAGATGCCCACTCACAGCAGCTGTGGCTACCAGAAGTTTCCTGTGAGGGAACTAAAAAGCGCACAGTAGTGTTTGTAAGTGATGGTTCCATTTTAATAGATAAACATACAGAACTTATAAAAAGTCAAGACTCTATATTGGCCAGATTTCCTAAATTAGTTAATATTTCTCTTAAATTTATACTTAAAGTCACAATTTTTAAAACTATATGTATGAATGTGAATACTATATGCTTTGGGGAATTTGACTTTGGTTATTTTCTAGTGTCAAGACAGTAGTTAAAGCGATCAGCACAGATTTTCTTCCATAATATACTATTGCAATAGAGAAAAGAGACCAATGTGAAACTGGACTCAACATCAATTAGCCCAGAGGTGACTGGGCATTTTAAAGGGAAATTCAGGGAGTAGGGAGGGGTCAGCAGAGGCTCAGCAGAGTCGGGGAAGTGAAAATTGCAGAAAGCGGGAAGAGGGTTTGGTCTGTGTGAAGCTGTCTGGGTTTCACTGGTGCTGATAGAAGTCAGGCTCCTGCCCTCCCACAGCGGCTTGTCTGCAGGGGTGGCTGGTTTGGCAGCCTTGAGTTTTCATAGGCAAGTACTTTAAGGGGGCTAGAGTCATCTATGGGGGTGACCTTGAGCTGTTGAACTTGTTCAAGTCTTTCTAGGCCACTGTGGGGGCCTTGTGGAGAAAAAGACTCAGAGCAGCCTGGATAGAGTCTGGTCCAGGAGACACTTACCACTGAGCATGCCCAATCCATTTATCACAATGGTAGCAACCTGTCCTCATGGAATTATGTTTCCTTCAATAAATCTTGAACAAGAAATAAATGCATCAGCATATGTTTTTTAAAAGTTAAACAGATGTTAAAGGAGGTTTGCTAAAATCCATTTTGTGGACCCCTTTGTGAATACCTGACCTACACAGCTTACCCCTTATGATTTAAAGTTAACTTGCATCCATTTTATGGAATCCCGGGTGCCTGTTTGACCTGCAGACATCTTTCTCCCTTCTTGGTCACTCTCTCAGGGCATCAGCTCTTCACACAGCAACAGCTTCCTGTGTGTGGCCCCTGACTGTCCATTGATGACCAAAGGCTCCTGGACTCGCCAAGTTGCTCACGTAAGACCCAGGGTTCAGAGAGTGAGACAAGTCCTTGCATTGTAAAGTGCCAAAAATTCTAGTATTCTAAAGCACAGTGTTGTTCAGAACATAGTACCCTTGTGAGATCACGTGTGACATTTGTGAAGAACCTGGAACAGATGTTTCCTTAGGAAGCCTCGCAACAGTAAGTGCTTTCAGCTCGCTCAAGGAACTTCAAGTAGGCAAGAAATAAGAGTGGAAACCCTGCATTACTCCATCAGATCTTGAAAGTTTTCCCTTGGATAAATGTGCCTGTCAGTCACATCAAATCATATCCCCTGCCTCCGTTCGCTATACCACAACAGCGAAGTCTGCTGGGGCGTCTGTGCTCCCTGGGTACACATTCTCCAGGGGCAGCATCTTACGAGAGAGTGACAAGTATGTCATGTGTAGAGGAGAATGCTAACCACTTCATGAGAAGGCTCCCCACCATGAACTTGGATAACTGGATGCTGTTTTTGTAACGTATTTATTTTTTAATTGACAAATATAAATCGTATATAGTTATCAAATACACAACATGTTTTGAAGTATGTATACATTATGGAGTGGCTACGTCAAGCTAATTAACACATCCATCATCTCTCTTCCTCTTCATGTTTTGTGGGGATAACACTTAGAATCTAGAATCTGAGTAATTTTCACGTAGCCAAATGTTATTTTTAATGACCTTTGCCTTAATTGTCAATTCAATATCGGTCATAGATATTTATTGAGGGCCCAGCATGTGCCAGCCAAGCATGGCCTCCTAATTGGAAACACAAACCCTAAGAAACTCCAAGCATTGTTGTGTAGCGCAGGGGCCATCCTCACACCCCCACAGCCAGCATTCAGCTTGCTTCATAAGCCATGGATGGAATCAAAGGAAAACTAGCTCGCTTTCCCACTGTGTATCTGAAATCACTTTCTATTCCATGCTGCACACATGTACTGCAGGGAAAAAGAATGCTTCCTGCCCCTACTCCTGCCTTCCATTCCTAAGAACAGAGGGGTTGGAAAACAGAGGGTAGGAAATAAGCGGTTTATTCACTGGATGTCTGCGTGGGGTCTTGGGAGCGCAGAGGTTATGACTCATTCTTGATACATACAACTGAAATAACTGCAGGCAGCTGCTGGAGGTGTTGCAGTGAATCCCAGAGGGTTACAAGGGTGGGAGGAGCCTGATAAAGTTTCCAGGAAGTGATAGCACATGAGCTATGTCTTCGCCCGCAAAGATGCAGGTAACAGCTCAGACTCTGAGCCTTAGGAAGAGGGTGGAGGCCAGAGGGTGGCAGGGTTTCTCTGTAGTCCTCGGGAAGTGAAACTGCCTCACAGGAAATAAAGCAATACCAATCAGGCAGTTTCTTTCTATGTATATTTGAATATTGTCATTGTTTTTAAAATCACACATGACATACTTCTTTTTTTTCTTCTTCTTTTTTTTTTTGTTGAGACAGTCTTTCTCTGTCACCCATGCTGGAGTGCAGTGGCGTGATCTCGGCTGACTGCAACCTCCGTCTCTTGAGTTCAAGTGATTCTCCTGCCTCAGCCTCTCGAGCAGCTGGGATTACAGGCATGTGCCTCCATGCCTGGCTAATTTTTGTATTTTTAGTAGAGACAGGGTTTCACCATGTTGGTCAGGCTGGTCTGCAACTCCTGACCTCAAGTAATCCACCCACCTCGGCCTCCCAAAGTGCAGGGATTGCAGGCATGAGCCACCATGCCCGGCCAAACTTGACATATTTCTAAGGAGCGAGAAAGAGCAGCTGTCTGTCCACCGCCTGCCCCCCAACCTTAAACCGCATCCCAGGCAGCTTGGTGTTATAGCTGATATTGCCTGCGTCGGCCCTCCTCTCCTGATTTATTTTAATCCTCATATGCTCTTTCTTCTTCTGGGTGTTGTTCTTTTCTAGCATTCTGTTTTTGTTTTAAGGACTCAGTAACTTATATGTCTCCGTGAATACTAATTATTATCATGACTGTTGCTTCCTCGCCCACTTTTCTCTGGATTGTCATTTTTTTCTGGCAGATTCCTGTCTTCTGCCTGTTTGAGTCTTCTTCCACAAACACCTGGCAGTGTCTGTTCTGCTCATTCACATTCCAGAAGAGAGCACTTATGTATTCATTTCCTGGGGCTGCTGCCACAAGATACCGAAAACTCAACAACTTCTAATAACAGAAATTGACTCTCTCCCAGTTCTGGAGACCAGAAGTCTGAAATCAAGGTGTCTCAGGGCCACACTCCCTCTGGAGGCTCTAGGGGAGGATCCTTCCTGCGTCTCCCAGCTCTTGAGGGCTCTAGGCATCCCCGGGCTTGTGGCCACATCGCTCCAATCTCTGCCTCCGTTTCCACGTGGCAGAGTGAGCTCATCTCAAGATTTTTAACTTAATTACATCTCCAAAGACGCTTTTTCTAAACAAGGCAGAAGTACCATGGGTGAGGACTTCTGTTTGGGGGTCACCATTCAACCCACTGCTCTCAGTCACACATAGCTTTTGAAGCATAACACCTGCTGTTCAGGCAGTTGCGAAAGTAGCCCCTAAGAAAGACAGCATGCCAAAGCACCTTCCCTGTGGTGGGGTGGGGTGACAGGGGCCAGGCACCCTTAGGATGCCCATGCAGGAGGTGGAGGCTAAGCAGAATCCCACAGGTATGTCTGGTCCTGGGATAGCGTCAGTGTCTTCTCACAGGTAGCCAGGCCGCGTCCATCAGCTGACCACATCTTCTGCCCCAGTGGCACGGGCTGTCTTCCATGTCTCACTTTATAGAGCTCTTCTAGACTGAGGCCCAGGACATGGTTATCAGCACACAGCATTAATGACATGCATGGCCCTCTAAGCGGTTCCCTCTCCCCCTTTGCGTTGTCAACCCCGGGTACCCCCTACTTGCTTCTGTTGCTCACTGCACGTCTCAGGTAGTACAGAGAATGTTCAGGCTCGTAGGGTTCTGATGGCCAGATCACCCAACAGAAGAATGCCAAGAACACCTGAGACCGTGCGGCAGCTGCCTGTCTTCTGCCTCTTTCCTTTGTTTAATCCTCTTTAATTGCACATCCCTGTTCTCACCCACCTTGGGTCTCTAGGATGGAGGAAAGCAGGAGCATTTTTTCCCACCCACAGTGCTGATTCTCCACATTCCCCAGTTCTTGCCCTGGAGATGTGTCCTGTGAGCTGATTGTTTGAAGCAACAGATATCTAGATATCTGTCTCTCTGCCCTTCCTGTAAACCCAGGGAAGCACGCCAAGTGCTAGGAGCTGGGAACTGGAGTTCATTTATACACATAATTAAGCAGCTTCTCCCTAGAACAGAACTCCATTTACACTTTTTAGTCTTTTACTTCTCAGGGAAAGCCACTGAGTAAGACAAAGTTTGTGTGCAATCTTTAAAAGATGCAAAACTTTGTGAAGGCATCAGGCAGTTTTGAATCAGGTGATTAGGATTGTTTGTTCCTGACAATACACTGGAGCTTTATCTGATGATAACGACACTGGCTAACACTTATCTGAGGCTTCCTCACCCATGTCACTTTCTAGGCATTGTTCTTGTGAATTAATTCCATGAGGAACATTAATCATTACTCTTTGACACATGACAAAATTGAGGCCCAAAGAGGGCATATAATTGACGGATGTCCCGTAGTCTCTGACTGTGGTCATAGTCTTCTCTTGGCTTTCATCTTCATAGGAGTCCCAAGCATTTTGAAGATCTCAGTATGCTGTGGTGGTGTAAAGCAGTCGTCCAAAACCATTTTTGATTCATTCTCCATCAATAAGAGTGTTGAGCTGCGTTCTAGTCTAGACACATTGGTGTGCATTTGTTTATCTACTCCACTGTTACAGCTGGTACCTTAGAAAGAATTCACAGCAATAGAAATGCAAGAAGGATAGGCTAAAATAAAATAATCGACCGGGCACAGTGGCTCACATCTCTAAGCCCAGGGCTTTGAGAGGCTGAGGCAAGCGGATTACTTGAAACAGAACTTCAAGACTAGCTTAGCTAACATAGGGAGACCCTGTCTCTACAAAACATAAAAAAAATTTACCAGACATGGTGACATGCACCTGTAGTCCCAGCTATTCGGGAGGCTGAGGCTGGAGGATTGTTTGAGCTCAGGAGGTCAAGGCTGCTATGATTGTTCGACTCTACTCCAGCCTGGGTAGAGCTGATCCTGTCTCAAAACAATAATAATAAAATAATCTGTTTAAGTGTTTAAAATTAATAGCACCAAAGTACTTTAAGAAAATTTTCTTTATACAGTGTGTTTTACAGAGCCATGTGTTTAAATGTGCTCCATTTTTTTAAAATACTGGTTTAAAATTGTGTGATCCAGCAATTTAAAAATCTTGTTTTAAATTCAGATAGTTTTGATACTCAGCTTTAATCACTGTTTATATCCAGACAGAAGTTCACAATTGGCTAATTTTTTTTTTTTAGATGGAGTCTGGCTGTGTCACCCAGGCTGGAGTGGAGTGGCGCTATGTCGGCTCACTGCAACCTCCACTTCCTAGGTTCAAGCGATTCTCCTGCCTCTGCCTCCCAAGTAACTGGGATTACAGGACACACTGCCACATGTGACTGTCTCTTTAAAAAAAAAATTAGAGCCTTTCTTTTATCTCATCCATCAGTTAGGTTAAGGTTTAAATTGAAATTTAGCTAATAAATGTAGTCCTCTGTGATACTAATCAGTGGTTGTTGCAAACTAATGAAATAGTGCGGCATTTTAGTATTTTTAACTAATGGATTCAAGTTCTGTAGAAGCTCTTCAGGTGGAGTACTTCTACACTGATTGAATATTGTTTTTATGTGTGGAAGTGTGTGTATGTGTTCATGAGATCTGTCATTTTCTTGTCTGGCTTTTGTCTGGTTTTGGGATCAGGGAAGTGCTGATGTAAAATGAGTTGAGAGGTGTTCCCTCCAATTTCCTGAAAAGTCTGTTTAGAATTGGCATTCTTTTTTTTCTTGGAAAGTTGGTAAATTTACCAGCGAGGCCATTTAATCCTAGATGTGGGAAGGAGGTTTTTAACTACGAATTCAATTCCTTTCATAGGCAGAAGGCTATTCAGGTTATTCGTGTCTTCTTGAGGGAGTTTTGTATCTTTCAAAGAATTATCTCATTTCATCTAAATGGTCAAATGTGTTGGCATTAATCCTATAGTAATTAAGTTTTTATCATTTTATCGATGTTAGGATCTGTAGTGATGTCCCCTCTTTCCCTGCTAATGTTGGTACATTTGGATCTTCTTTATTTCTTTGATCAGTTTAGCTAGGAGTCTACTAATTTAATTGCTCTTCTCAAACAACTCACTTTTGATTTAGTTGGTTTTCTGTGTTCTACTTTCTATTTCATTGATTTTCTCTCTCGTGTTTATTATTTCCTTCCTTTTATTTGTTTTGGGTTTAATTTGCTCTTTTCCTTCACTTTCTTAAGGTAAAAGCTTAAATCATTGAACTTCTTTCTTTCAGGTTTTCAGTGTGACAACTTAGATCACTTATTTGAGACCTTATTATGTAACATATCACTCAAAGCCATCAGTTTTCCTCTAAGCAATGTTTTAGCCACCTCCCAGAAATTTTGATAGTTTTTAGTTCTCTACAAAATATTACCTAGTTTCCCTTTGTGGTTTCATCTTTGACCCGTGTCTTACATAGAAGTGTAACATCCAAATATTTGTGATTTTCTACATTCCTTTCTATTATTAATGTCTATTTTAATTCTGTCATCGTTAGATAAGGTATTCTGTATGATTTTAAGTATTTTATAATTTTTGAGAATACTTTTATCGCATATAATAGGATCTTGTTGAATGTTCCATGTGCACTTAAAAATAATGTGGTTTCTGCTGTTGTTGGGAGAAGTATTACATAAACGTCACCTAGGTCAGGTTGCTTGACAGTGGTTCTGAAGTCTGCTGTATCCTTACTTCTTTTCTGTCTACTTGTTCTATCAATTACTGATAGAAGAGTTTTAAACTTCCTTCTACGTTTGTGTTTCTCCATTCAGTTCTATTGATTTTTTTCTTTATGCATTCTGAAGCTCTGCTATTGGATGTTTACACATTTAGAATTATGTCTTATTGATGAACTGTGACCTATTTGTCATTATGAAATGTCCCTATTTATCCCTGATGATAGTCATTCATTGTTCTAAAGGCTTGTTTGTTATTAATGTAAGTAACCTGGCTCTCTTTTGAGCAACAGTTATGTGTTATGTAGTTTTCTCTCCTTTTATTTTCAATCTGTCTGTGTAGTTATATTTCAAGTAGGTTTCTGTAGACAACATGTAGTTGGGTCTTTTGTTTTTCTTTTTCATTCTGGTAGTGTCTATCTTAGGTGTGTTTATAATACTTATAAAGCCGTTACATAAGGTCATGATCTGCTAATTCCATCTATCTCTGTCATCTATCATTTCTGTGTCTATTTCTCCTGATTGCTTTTTTTTTCCCCCCCTCCTGGTTGTGGGTGGTATTTGCTTCTTTGCAGGCATAGTAATTTTTGATTGAATGTTAGACACTATGAATTCTACACCCAGTGGAGTGCTAGATTTTGCTCTATTTCATTTGCTTTATTTAACTTTGTCCTGGAACTACATTATGATCTGTCCATGCCTTCCTTTTAAAAATCTCTAGAGGGTCAGGTGCTCCAGATATCTGTTACCTTACCCTGAGTGACTTTAGGTGTTTGGAAAAAATGACTATGTTGATTCTTTTGTGTAACTGTTGACAAAGTAGGATCATTAAATCATGATATTATTAAAATAGGCATGATTATACAATTATTTAAAATACAGTTTTAGGCCAGGCATGGTGGCTCATGCCTTTAATCCCAGTACTTTGAGAGGCTGAGGCAGGCGAAGCACCTGAGGTCAGGAGTTCGAGACCAGCCTGGACAACATAGCTGGGCGTGGTGGCACGTGCTTGTAGTCCCAGCTACTCGGGAGGCTGAGGCAGGAGAATTGCTTGAACCTGGGAGGCCGAGGTTGAAGTGAACCGAGATCAGCTATTGCACTCCAGCCTGGGCAACAGAGGGAGACCCTGTCTCAAAAATAAAATAAAATTTTAGACAAACCATCACACCTTGTGTGGATTTAGATGTTCCTGTTGTGCATCAGCATAAGTTAAAGGTGGGAAGGACTCCTGGTATTTTCAATTCTTTCTGATAACTAGTCCTCTCGTAATTGGCTCTATGACGACCTCCATGAACTCATGCGGTCCCTATCGTTAATCCGTATGGCTAATGACAGTGTGAAGATTGTTTTTTCATATGGCACGTTGCTGTTGATCAGCTGTGTTCAGCAACTTTCTTTTGTCCCCTGATCCCTTGTTAAGTAGCGCCACAGCCATCCCTCAGCTGCAGCCTTCTTCAGCATCTGGTGGAGGCCTTTGTGTAATTTCCTCTCCTTAGCAGGGTGAGGAATGATTGAAGTGTTTTCTGTAGAATACAGCGCTTTTGTGGAAAACACCAAAAACATAGTCCTTGTGTATTTACTGCTTTGGAATAAAATTATGGTTCAGCGAGGCCCTGCCGTGGGGCTTTCCCCGGTGCCCTGGCCAGATCCCAGGTCCGGTCACCTCCTGGGCCTGCTCGCTGCCCTTCTCCGCGTTTCATAAAGAGGCCCAGCAGACAAAGCAGCAGTGCCTCCCAGTGTGCTCCTCTTCTGTTCCTTTGGGAAATGCATCGCTCAACCCCCAATAGCTTTTTTGATTTTTTGGTTTGGTTTGTTTTGAGCAGTGATGTTTTGGAGCTGACAACCCCTTTTAGACAATGTGCCCTAGGCCAGAAATTCCTCAAAAGGGGCAGCCTGAGTGTGTTGCCGCACAGCTGGAGGGACCGTCCCTGGAAGAAGGCCTTGTGGTGGAGGCCTCGCTCCTCACCGCAGTACTTCCCTCCTCCTCCACAGGGGCTGAGAAACTCATCGTCCACCTGCGGAAACACGGCATCCCCTTTGCGCTGGCCACCAGCTCAGGGTCCGTGTCGTTCGAGATGAAGACGAGCCGCCACAAGGAATTCTTCAGCTTGTTTTCCCACATTGTGCTGGGAGATGACCCTGAAGTGCAGCATGGCAAGCCAGACCCCGACATCTTCCTAGCTTGTGCCAAGAGATTCTCTCCCCCTCCTGCTATGGAGAAGGTAAGCGGATGCTGGTGACACAGGCCGTGTTCCACGACCACGTTCCACCAGATAATATCTACGTAGTGTTTGCTAAATGTGGAAAGTTGTGGTTTGTGCTGTTGAAGGCCAGTTTGCAGTGCTCCCTAGAACTTGGGTTATGTGGGCAGGGAGATGGTCTGACTTGGAAGATTTTGTGAGGAATTGTGGCCACACCTAAGTCACCAGGCCAGGGAGACTCAACCAGAATCCACTGGGTCTCAGGGACAGTCTGAGAAGCTTACAGTGCCAGAACAGGGCCTATTCAGACATTTTCCAGGGAAACGGTGGTTCTGATGATGTGGGGCTTAAAACAGTCTTCTTGTCTAGGTGCAGGCTTTAAGGTGAGTATTCACTGCAGTTCAGATGTAAATCACTAAAACTCACTTCCCCTCCCCAACTGCTTATAGAGTGCTCATTGGTTACTGCAGAGCTTTTGCTTGTGTAGTGACGTTGGGTTTTTATCGCCAAGTTTTTGGACTTCCATCCATTTCTCCATTGGAAAGTGGCAGCTGGTGGGCTTGTATGCTGTGGCAGCCCCTGTCCTGCACCACGGCTTCTTGACCATGTAGGGTATGCGGTGGAGATGGCCCCTGGCTCCCTCTTCTTGTTATACAAGGCTCCTTCCCAGGTGACCTGAGCAGAGCGTTTAGGGAGCTGACTGCTCGTGGTGGCTGGGCCTGGCTCCAGATTTCTCTGACCGCTCTGTGACTGCCAAGATGGAGTCCTTGGCCTGAATGATCTGCAGATAGAGATTCCAGAATCACAGCAAATCACCCTTGAAAGGGGGGCTCCCGCTGGCGATGTAAGTGTAAGCAGCTGGGGAGGGCATTTGTCGGGGAGTCCCTGCAAATGCCTGCTTCCCCTGGGTTCCTGCATGTGAGGACTTGTGTGGTTTGTGGGGAAGAGCCTTTCAGTGAGAGGTCTTTTTCAGGCCTCACCTCTCATCACTAACGAGTGATACCAATCATGAGCTCAGGGAAATTACTCAGAAACCTCCTTCCCAATAAAGCTGAGCTACTGGAGTAGTCTTGAAAGACCTGGTTTTTGTTGTTGTTGTTGTTGTTTTGTTTTGTTTTTTGACCAGGGTGCAACTTACTACCTTGAACCTATAGAGGCAGCTGGAACCTGTGCCTCAGTACACAGGCCTCTGATTCTCTGAAGCTAAGTGGGCATCCAGCAATTCACTTGAATTCTGACACTGACTCCTACGATTAGCCCAGACCCCGAAGGTTAAGGCCCCAGTCCTACAAGACGCCCATCGCACATTCCAGGGGCCACCTGTACTTCTGATTGGCTGCAAATTGGGGGTTCCTGTGATCCTCTCTTCAGGTCTAATAATTCCCTAACATGACTGACAGAGCTCAGGAAAACACTTTCATACACTTGCTGCTTTGTTATGAAGGGTAAAACTCAGGGACAGCCAAATGGAAGCAAGGCATTGGGCAAGGTACAGCAGGTGATTGCAGCGCTCCCCTGCCACCTCTGGGCACATGACCCTCCCAGCACCTCCATGTGCTCACCAAACTCAAAGCTCCCCAGGCCCCTCATGTAGAGGTTTTTATGGAGCTTTCTTATGTAGCTGTGAATGATGACATCACTGCCGATTGCTCATTGAACTCAATCCAGGCCAAGGTGCCCTCCCTGGAGATGAGGGGGAGGGGTGAAAGTTCCAGTCTTGTTTGTTTGTTTGTTTTGAGATGGAGCCTCGTTCTGTTGCCCAGGCTGGAGTACAGTGGCATGATCTCGGCTCACTGCAACCTCTACCTCCCGGGTTCCAATAATTCTCCTGCCTCACCCTCCTGAGTACTCAGGATTACAGGCATGTGCCATCACGCCTGGCTAATTTTTGTATTTTTAGTAGAGACAGGGTCTCATCATGTTGGTCAGGCTGGTCTCGAACTCCTGGCTTCAGGTGATCCACCTGCCTCAGCCTCCCAAAGTGTTGAGATTGCAGGCATGAGCCACTGTGCCCGGACCCAATCTTCTAATCGCATATTTGATCTTTCTGATGTCCAGACGCTGTCCTAAAGCTATCCTGGGTCCACCAGAGGCACTTCATTAGGTTGAAAATGGCTTGTTAATGACTCAGAAATTCCAAGTGTTTTAGGAGCTCTATATCATGAACTGGGGACAAAAACTAGGTGTGTAATTTTTATGATGCCATAGCTATAAACAGTCATTGAAAGACAGTGGGACATTCTTAGCAATACACATACCTGGGCTGATTGAAATCTCATTCCTGATTTAAGTCTCATTACTGAATTCAACTTGACTGCAATTGCTTGACATGGGACATGCCTGAGACCTCCCAGCTAGTAAGTCAGAGAGTCAAGGCTGAGCCTCCAGGTGCGGCTGGAACAGGTCCCAGTGGGAACATGTATCTGCTTCTTATGTCTGGACATGTGTATGTCTGCATGCTTGGCATCCTGTTACAAATTCCACTGAAACATGTTCATTTTTCCTCAGAATTTCCCCCTTATGAAAGAATTATTCCATAGCTTCAGGCTATAAAGTCTTCTTCCCAGAAACACCATTTTTGTTGTTGTTTAACCTGAGTTATTGTTCACTAGAAAAGTGAAGGTGCTGCACTCCATACACTATGTGTCAGAATCGATCAGAGTATGTTGGCACTTGCATTCAGTTCTGTATTTACAAGCTGATAAAGACAAGGTAAAATATTTGCCTTGTTAACATGAGCTGTTCTGTAGCTAAGGCAATTAAACGGAATTTCAAGTATAGGCAGTCCTTATTTTGCAAGGCACTCTGTTAATGGAAACATGGTGTTTCCATGTGGGGTTTTTTGGTTTTGGTTTTGTTTTGTTTTGTTCTGTTTTTCAGATAGGGTCCCCTTTGTTGTCCAGGCCATTGGTGGCAGTAGCACAATCATAGCTCATTGCAGCCTCCATTTCCTGGGCTTAAGCAATCCTTCTGCCTCTGCCTCCCAAGTAGCTGGGAGCACAGGCACACACCACCATGCACAGCCGGGCGTGGCAGCTAACACCTGTAATCCCAGCACTTTGGGATGCTGAGGCAGGAGGATGCTTGAGCCCAGTAGCTTGAGACCAGCCAGGTCGACATAGCCAGACCCTGTCTCCACAAGCAATTAGCCATGTTTTAAAATGTTTATGGAAGCAGTGTGTATGTGGAAAGCACATGCTGCCATTGCATGGGACCAGTTATGGTGAAACCCACAAAGCAAGGGCCCTCATGAGCAGGACTTTCTCTCACAAGGTACCCTGCAAAAAGAGACCCATGGAATGAACTGTTTTAACATCCGGTTGTTCTCATTGACAATGTTTGTTTTAGACTTGTCAAAGAAAAATGAGCAGTTACATTTTTTAAAAGTCATTTAGCTCTTAGAAAGTCCTAAACATTTTCCTTATTATTAATCTACATTTACTTACAGATGTATTTATCTCTCATACTTCTTACTTAAAGACAGTTACACATTTTGGGTTTTCCTCCTGTGATGTGCATATTATAATACTAAAGGAAGATTTTCCCAAACTCCTGCCAGGGAAGCAGCCCAGGTTTTGTACTTGGCGTTTGTGTCAGGAATACAGGAGGCAGTGGCCAAGGGGTGTGTGGATGATCTTGGAGCTCTTCAGTCAGGCAGGCCCTGCTCTTGCTCTTGGCCGCAGTGTGGGTGTGAGCTCACAGGGGCAGCATGCCTCCAGAGTTCAAGGGCATTCCATTACATCAGCAGTCACTGAAGAGATTTCTGAATCTCTTAGGGAATTGATCATGCCATAGGTGTCACCAGGTTAATTAGGCACAGTAGTAGTAGTCATAGGAAAGTAGTCAAAAACAAGTAGGATCAAAGGGTTATTAATTATGTTAAATATTAATTCCCATCCTACTAGGAGAAAGTGTCCAACAGAGCCGACATTAAAGAATCAAGTTTTCACTGAGAATATTTTCTAAGTTATTCATGTATCATTATTTTGTTCTAAAAAATATAAAGCAAACATAAGGCCACCTTCAGGAGCCCCCCAGACCCCACCTTCAAGCTAATGAGCACCCATTGAGTGAAAGCACCCGCCCGCTGTGTGTCAGGCAGGGTGCGACATCTGCCAACACATCCCCTGAAGGCCAGAGATCCAGTGGGTAGAGGGCCTCCATGTGCCAGACGCCAGGTCCTGAGACTTACGAGTGTGAGCACACTCATTGACTGGCCAGGACTTGAGAGACCAAGCTGGGAGGCACCCCAGGGCTCTCTGTTCCCAGCCACAAAAACGCCATCGTTGTGAAACAAAAATGACGGCATTGCTTACATACCACTTCTAGGGTTGATATTTATTACAAGTAAAACCAGAAATCAAAAATCAATTTTTTTTTTTTTGAGACAGAGTCTTGCTCTGTTGCCTAGGCTGGAGTGCAGTGGCACGATCTCGGCTCACTGCAACCTCTGCCTCCTGGGTTCAAGTGATTCTCCTGTCTCAGCCTCCCAAGTAGCTGGGATTACAGGCATGCGCCACCACACCTGGCTAATTTTTTTTTATTTTTAGTAGAGATGGGGTTTCACCATGTTGGCCAGGCTGGTCTTGAACTCCTGACTTCAGGTGATGCCCACCTCGGCCTCCCAAAGTGCTGAGATTACAGGAGTGAGCCACTGTTCCTGGCTGTAAATCAATTTTTTACAGCCTAGCCATCACTACTTTGCGTGTTTTAGTTTTCTTCTACTTCTTAATGTTGTGTTAGGAGCTGAATTTCAGGTTTTAAAAAAATATATTTTTGTTTTTGTTTTTCTGTTCTATTTTCAAGGAAGTAATAAATGTTAAACTGCATAAATAGGTAGAGTAGACTCATTTTACCAGCGTGAGTTTTGTGTATATTCGGTATCTGTCTTTTTTTGTTTAATACCAGGGTTGAAGTTGTGAGATAATATTCACAATTAGTAAACAAGGAACGTGGTAGATTCTACTGTTTTTCCTGGAAACCTGCATATTTCTTAATGAATAAGGGCTAAATCCACATAAATAGGTAGATTGGGCTCATTTCACCAGCCTTTAGACATTTCTACTCACAGCCCAAACTATTATGCTATCACCTTGTTAAGAATACAGTCTTACAGGTGGTGGTTCGTGCTTGTAATCCCAGCACTTTGAGAGTCCAAGGTGGGAGGATCACTTGAGCTCAGGAGTTCAAGACAAGCCTGGGAAACATAGCGAAACCCTGTCTCTACAAAAAATAATAATAATGATGATGATGATAAATTTGCCAGGTGTGATGGCACCTGCCTGTAGTCTCAGCTACTTAGGAGGCTGAGGTGGGAGAATCACCTGAGCCTAGGAGGTGGAAGTTGCAGTGAGCCGAGATCATGCCACTGCCCTCCAGCCTGGGTGACAGAGCAAGACTCTGTCTCAAAGGAAAAAAAGAAAATAGAGAATACATTCTGGGTGGTGGCTTAGGGATACGGGTGTTCTGTGAAATTCTTTGAACTGTGCTGTAGGCTGGACCATCTCTACAGTGTGATGTTGGGGGAGGCAGCTCTGCCTAGTGTGACAGGCAGACCAAAAGTTCACTCAGGCACAAATTAGAGCATCATAGGGGACTGGGGATGGCACAGGGCCTGAGATAAATGCTCAGCATTTTTACGGAGAAGAACAGAGGGTGGGATTAGTGCTCAGCAGGACAAGTCCAGCAGGAGTGCAGCCAACACAGAATCAATCGTGAGGACTTTGGAAACCAAGCAGAAAAGTTTACACATGGTGCAATACGCATTTGAGCTCACTGGAAATTCTTAGAAGGACACTTTGGCCATGTCTGTGTTTTAGAGCTCAGTGGAGTACTGGGTGACGGATTAGAAATAGGCAGTAAGGGAGGAGGAAGTGCCAGGTGTGATTACAATGTGATTCCTTCAGGGAACTTATAGTTCAGTTAGAAAAAAATTAGTAATGTCAAAAGTTACAGGAGGCTTAGGAGAAAGCAAAATTAAGAAAACTGTCACTGGGCGTATATTCATATCAACTTGTACCAAATTTGAAGAACTTTTTGCATCTCTGCGACTCCTAGATTTAAAAAAAAAAAATGAAAAAAAGATGTAGCTAGTTAAAAATATATGTATTTTTCTAATACCTGTAACTACATGTGAAACTCACACAAAGTTTCATCTTATCCTTACCATACATTGCATATGTCCCAAAAGAATGCAGACAGGAGCAGGCAGGCTGTCAGTGTGAGCTGACCTCTGTAACTGGAACTTCTTTTCCTCTGAGAATAATAGAGAACAAATAGCTATATACTACTTATGTCCAATTTAAAGTTAATATTTGGGCCAGGTTCAGTGGCTCACACCTGTAATCCCAGCACTTTGGGAGGCCAAGGCGGGTGGATCACTTGAGGTCAGGAGTTTGAGACCTGCCCAGCCAACATGTTGAAACCTCATCTCTACTAAAAATACAAAAATGAACTAGGCATGGTGGTGCACGCCTGTAATCCCAGCTACTTGGGAGGCTGAGGCAGGAGAATCACCTGAACCTGGGAGGCAGAGGTTACAGTGAGCCGAGATTGTGCCATTGCACTCCAGCCTGGGTGACAAGCAAGACTCTTTCTCAAAAAAAAAAAAAAAAAAAAAAAAGTTAATATTTGGTGACCAACTGAGCTTTGCTGGGCCTCTGGTTTTTGGGAGATTAGATGTTCCTTGAATCAGCTTCTTACCCTGCAACACTGAGTTAGGGACACAGCCACACTGGAGCTGCTCCAGAGGGTGAGGAGCGTCACCTGCCATTGTTTGCCACCCTCTGTGGGCCTCAGGGCCCCACAGCCTGGGTCCTCATTGCTCCAGCCTCAAGGCCACCTCCTCCTGTCACCCATTATCACTGAACAAAATAGACGTGCCTCTAGTCACTTATCCTTGGTATTATTTCATTTCTCTTTCTCCCTTCTTTCATTATTTAAAAAAACATAATAACAAGGACCTTCACGGATACTGTCCTTATACTTCTTTTCTTTCATTGAACTTGCCTTTGGGCTTGGTGTCCCTCCTGAGTTTCCTGGCATGAGGGCACTTGCTTAAACCAAATTGCACTGTCAGAGGAAATGTGTTTCCTTTACCCTCTTAGGTGCAGTGATTGGGGGCCTGTAAGTCAAACTAACAAAAGACAGACTGTCAAGAGTAAAGATAGATTTGTATTTACATACAACCAAGGAGATCACAGAAAAATGTGACTCAAGGAGGCAATTAGAATATCGGATTTGTATGTCATCTTAACATGGATGGGAGAGGGGCAGAAGGGCACACAGAAGAATAAACCACTTAGGAAAACTAAGTGGGCCGTTAGGAGACTAGATAGGGGATAAGATAGTTTTATAACATCTTTTAGAGCAATTTCTCATCCAGGTGCACAGGTGCTGACTTCTTATCTTTGGTGATAAGACTCGCACTTCCCTGTTTGTGAAACCCCTGAGCATTGGATGTATGAGGGCAGACGGCTAAATTCTTCTGGAAGGCTTTCCTTAGAAAGGGAAGGGAGTGCAGAAGCCTTCTGTTCCTGTACTTGATGCTTACTGTCTTCAGCTCTAATAACCCTCATGCCACTGTGGCATGTTCTGCAGTCATCTGCTTCTCCCGAACACCCCATCGTTACTCCCCTGCCCCTTCTCTGAATGCCCAGCACCCAGCACCAACGACAGGCCCTCTGCCTGCCCAGCGCACATGGCATTCTTGTTTCTAAACGACCCTGAGGTGCCCAGCCCCTGGTTCTCAGGTCCTGCCTTTATCCAGCCCGAGCAGCCTTACATCCATGTCCAGAACACTAGCCTTGGGGCATCTTGCTGTCCCAGATGACCTCGGTGTCCCTCAGTCTCGTTCTCATGTTAGTTGCCAGGCGCCACAGTCCCTGTTTCTGACCACATCCTCGCCTCCTCACTTTCCTCCACATTGGGGGGCATTTCATCCTGGCGTCTGCTGCTCCTGACTGTTGAGACCACAGACATCCGTCTCCCATGCTCCTCCGCAGCGTCTCCCTCTGCTGGCTGCACCATGCCCATCCGCCCTCATCCACTGCTCCCACTGTTTCTCTCTGCACTTCCTCTCACCCAGGAAGTTCAGCAGTCCCCAAATGTCAGCGTCTGTGTGTGTGCAGCTGTTGTTTCGGTGTTCGTCTCACTCTGTCCCATCCCCCTGGGTGATCTCATCTGCTGCTTGTCGTCACTATGCCTGACTCAAATCTTGGTTTCTGAACAGCTGTAGAGTCCTGGGCCCAGTGGTCTGGAAAAGGGCCTTGGGAAAATCTTATGTAAAAGTTCAGCCAGGCCACACTTACTAGGAGTCTCAATAGAGGTTCTCCCACCTTAAATCTACTCTTGGGGACCCTGCTGCTTGTCTGAGCCCCAGGCTCATTAATCTGCACTGCCTGAAATCATGAGCACCTCTGAAAACACGACAACACTCAGCATTTTCCCACATTCTCCTTCAGCCTGCTCCTGTCACTCCAGGCACCCTGGAGTCCCTCAGCCAACCTTGAAGCTTCTCATTGCACGAGGATTCTGTCTCCTCACATGCCATCTGCAGCCAGCAACCTCCTTTATCCATCCACTTCTTAGGCCTTCTCTTCTGAAAACCTCTCTTGTCCTCATTTGTACATTCCTTCCCTTCCTGAATTGAGGCTGTGAGTAGCAGCTGCTGTGTTGACTTCAAGGTCCATTCCCAGCCTGAGAACATAGACTCCTCCCCAGTCCCCACACCCAAATCAGAGGCTGTCAACGCACGATATACAGAAGCAGAAGCCAACAGACATGGAAGCCAGTCACTGATTCTGTAGGTAAAGAAACAGATTCACATCAAGGGACTCAATTCCCCTCCGTAAACTTTTACTGAACCTTTCATGTATGTGCCATTTAATCGGAGTGCAAGATGCCAGGAATACTGAGTGATTTAGGAGCACACACTGTCATTTAGTTTTAATAATAGCCAATGTCATTTCTTACTTAACTAGAATTTAGTAGTTATTTCTTGCTCTTTGATTTTCCGTTCTTATAAACTCTTGGCAGAGAAACCCTACATTCCCAGCTATAGTGTGGCCTTCTATATTAGTCTGCTTTCATGCTTCTAATGAAGACATACTCAAAACTGGGTAATTTATACAGGAAAGAGGTTTAACGGACTCACAATTCCACATGACTGGGGAAGCCTCACAATCATGGCGGAAGGCAAGGAGCAGCAAGTCATGTCTTACATGGATGGCAGCAGGCAAAAAGAGAGCTTATGCAGGGAATCTCTCTCTTATAAAACCATCACATCTCATGAGACTTACTATCACGAGAATAGCACGGGAAAGACCTGCCCCCCTGATTCAGTTACCTCCACCGAGTCCCTCCCACAACATGTGGGAATTGCGGAAGCTACAATTCAAGATGAGATTTGGGTAGGGACACAGCCAAACTCTGTCACCTTCTTTTTCTTTTCCTGTAGTGTTCCCCACAAATAGAGAAGGCATTCCACTTCTGTATTGTTATTTCACAAACCCCGACTGACACCTATTCTCGTGATCCTTGTCTCCATCTCCTGCCACTACAGCTGTAGCAATGTCAATGAGGAGGCTGTCTTTTTCACCTTCTGGCTCTCCTCCTCCCCTTGGGTGCATCATCAGCTTTGATAGGAGGTGGAGCTGTGCTTTGGCCAGGTCACAGCACAGTGAGTGTTCTGGCTTCTTGGCAAACCCATAGCCACCTGCGTTCCTCCAGACTGGTTTCCAGGGCTTACAGTTGAGGCAGAATCTGTCCTCCTCTGATGGAGAGCTGCGCGTCATTCTTGGGGAACTTGGGGCATTGCAGTGTTGATTTCAGGTTCACAGCCCTGCAGAGACCTCGACACAGGTTGCATACACATGGGTCCCTGTACTGTTTTGCAGAATTACGCCAGAGCTGAGCCATTCTTGGGGCACAGGGGTCTCTGGGAAAACACAAATTAGAGGCATGAGGCCCTTCTGCACTCTGTCAAATGCAGAGAAGTGAAGAAATAATTTCACTAAATGCTAGAGAAAAACAGCAAATCTCAGAACAGAATGAACTTCTGTCCTCTCGTAATTACTCTTCATATGTCTTGCCTTCAGATATCTTCTTTATGCTCGACTGGAGAAATTCCAGGATGGCACTGTGCCCTGTGCTTTGTGTGGAGAAAATACTGATGGATGAATCCCTGGACCACTATTTCCCTTTTAAAGGCAGATACTTGTATAACAATGGAAAATGTAACAAGGCTTCATTTAATCAGCACTGTGCGTGTGCGTGTGTGTGTGTGTGTGTGAACGTGTGCATGCATGTGCACATGCACACACGTGTGTGTGTGATTGATATGTGTTATGGAAAAAGCTCATGTCTCTGGAAATACTTTCCAGCAAAAAACATCTAATAGCTTAATCTTTATAGCAGTGCAGGTTTTGGCCCTTTAACTTCCCTGATGTTGTAAACTAAAAAATTGCAGTCTCCATATACATTTTACTACATCCTCTAACACAGGAGTCCCCAATCCCCTAGCCACGGACCAGTACTCCATGGCCCGTTAGGATAAGCAGGGTGCACAGCAGGAAGTGAGCGGCGAGCGAGGCAGCATTACCACCTAGCTCCGCCTCCTGTCTGATGAGAGGCAGCATTAGATTCCCACAGGAGCATGAACCCTAGTGTGAACTGTACATGCAGGGGATCTGAGTTGTGTGCTCCCTATGAGAATCTAATGCCTGATGATCTGAGGTGGAACAGTTTCATCCCAAAACCAGCCCCTTTCACCCCTTACCCGTCTAGGAAAAATTGTCTTCTATGAAACTGGTTCCTGGTGCCGAAATGCTGGGAACCAGTGCTCTGAAACATGTATTTTTTTTATTTCTTGACTGTCACTCAAATGCCTTAAAAAGTCCATGCCTCGTAGTTCCTTGAAACACTTTTTAAAAGAACTAGTAGCCACTGTCAGTACAAATGCCACTACCCTACTCGGGGTATTTCGTTAGGTTGGCTGGTGACCAGCTGCGCATTTTTGGTAATAATACTGTGTTCACTGAGTCTTTTTGATAGCGAGGTTTCAAAGAACTAGCCAGTAAAAATAGAATCCGGACACTATCCCGCCATACCCTAGTGCATCAAGTTCTTTGGTCCTGCATTACCAGTTGTCTTCTACAATTGTGTCAATTTTCAAAATATCTTTTAGCTTTTAACTAGTAATTATTACTAATAATTATTGGATGTTTTGGGCTAAAACCTTGCTAAATGTTTAGCATCTCATTTAATGTAGTACCATAGATTATTGGCAAATTTGAGCATTGTTTCTCTTCACTGCAGTTGGAGGAGAATGGTATATTGAATACAGAGAACATGTGACCCATAAGTAGCGCTAGTGCTATTTGTATGTATGGCTCCCCACATTGCATTGCATAACATTGCCATAGTTGAGGAATCTGCTTTTTAAAAGTGTTTAGCCTGGGCTAACTTGCAATAAAGCCCGTGAACTCTCCCATCCCTGGACATGGTGTACCTTCCTTGTACCTTGTACCTTCCTCACCCGATCTGGCCTTCACAATGCTTGTGTACACATTCTCGGACTTGCCCTCACCCAAACTAGAATAGTGAGAATAACCAGCGAATTCAGCCTCGTTATGTTTGGGGATTTATACGAGGATCAAGGTGGCATTTCAGATTGTTGTGAAACAGATGGATCAGTCAGGAAATAATACCGGGGTAGCTGTCTTGCCAGTGGAGAGGGGGACATAAACCCCTAGGCACCGGCTTACTTCCAACACTAAGGTGCATCCTACTCCAATCAAATATTAACATGTAAAACTCGAACCAAGTCTCCTTCTGGTGATAGGACCTAAGCGAGCTGTGCTAACTCTCCCCTTAAGAACAGTGAGAAAAACTGGACAAAAACTCAAAAGCGTCTTTTTTGAAGGGATCTGATTACCCAGCAGGTAGTGAACAGTGGGACCCTTTACCCCTAGAGCTGTCCCCAGAAGAAGTGGCTAATGAGAATGAGAAGTGCAAGTTTGTTTGTTTGTTTTTTTGGTTTGGGGGCAGGGGGGCTGAGGTGGGAGAATCACTTGAACCCAGGAGGCAGAGGTTGCAGTGAGCTGAGATCACGCCTCTTATACAGAACCTAGTTTGAAAAGGAAGGGATATTTTAAGTCTTTTAAGATAATTTTAACTATTTTTCTTTCTTTAGCTCTATTTCTGTGTGTAGCTGTTTTACTACACCAGAATTCAGCAAGTTATAGTTTCTTAAGAGTTAGTTCCTATGTGGAAATTGAAGCCCTATCAGTAACCTTTTCCTCCTTGTGTATCTTCAAGTCTATTACCCAGCCTTAAACTTTGAATGGATCTTGTATCCATGCATGATTTTGTAACATCATGCATTTGTTCATTCAGAAAATACTGGGTGGCTGAAAAATTAGAACTCCAAAATGTTGACTCATTTCATTATAATAATATCAAAAACCCACATCTGTTCATGTCGCCATCAATCTCATCAGGTAAGTCTCAGTTCTGGCAAGCTGTCAAGCTTGTGGTGGTAGAAGCACGATTTCCAAAATTCTCAATTTCTCTAGAAAACTCAGACTTTTATTTTTGTCAACAAACTGAGTTATTTCCCTTGAAGTGGCCCTCTCTTGAGAAAATTTTCTAGAAAAGTTCTGCCAGATGCCCAAATCTTAGTAATCATCACTCACTGCCTGTCAGTCATTCCTTCAAATAAACATGAGGCTCCAGGAAAGAAAAACCATGATAAAGTGGGGATCTTGGAGCAGGGTGAGCACGTGGTTTCCTTGGAGACCAGAGGCTCACCTCCCCATGTGGCACACGTGCTTTAGAGGCCTTTTTCATCATCTCACGACATCTTTAAAAAAACAGCCAACTCAAGGGCTGAGGCTTCATAAAAGTAGAGTGTGTACCACTCAGCGCAGATATTCCCAGGTGGAGCTGCGCTTTAATCTTCCTTCCGGAGTGCCTGCTGCGGGGCAGAGCACCGCGCTTGCCAGCAGGGCTCCGCCACTGGCCCTCCTGCATGCACGGGCCCCGGCTGTGTGGGCTGTTTTTCATGCCGACATTGCATTTGTACTGTGGATACCACTGTCGACACAGCATAGAAAGGTCACCGGTGCTTTAGTATTACTGTGGGTGTAGATTTGACTTTGTGGGCCCCCTGAACGTGCCTCAAGGACTCCCACGCTAAAAACAGCGGGCTTGGAGAATGAGAACAGCAAAGTAGCCTCCGTTACGAGCGGAATTTTCTGGAGAGTCCTTGAAAGGGACAGTGCGGGCTTCAATACCTGTGCATGTTATGCCAGCAGGCCTCAGGAAGTCTCCCCGCGGAGCTGGACCTGGTATGGGAATCGCGAGACCTGGTAACTAAGCAGTGGCACAGCTGTGCGCCCATGCTCAGGGTGACCTTTCGCAAAATGGTGCCACCAGAGTTGCTTTCCTCTGGCCTCCTTAGAAGGGTGCGTTTCTTCAGCAACAGCAGATTCGCAGTTCATTTAGGAAGGTCATTGGAAAATGGGCTCCAGCCTCCCAGGCGGCCAGGCAAGGATTTAGGAGCTGGCCGGGAAATGCCCAAAGGCCGGCGTCCAAGAGATCAGGCAAGGTGTGTGTGCTTTGATGAAATGAGAGCTAGCTGGTGGGAAGCGGGGTCATTTTGTGAGATGAGCGTTGCACAGCAACAGGGACCTTTGTTGAACCATAAGTGGACAAGGCTGCTCCCTTCAGTATTTGATTCTGCAGAATGTCAGCCTCCAGAGACCAATGCCACGTGCTGTGAGGGGTATGGTGTTATTCACACATTTATCTTTTCCTAAAAAGTTTCCACTAGCAGAACAGCATCTTTGATTCTGTTGAAAAGGGGGAAAAAAGTGAGGGAGGGACTAGTTTTCTTGAAAACATCCAACCATTAAATTGCTTACTGAATAAGTACATTTTTATTCTAATGCCCTAACTTATTCTGACTAAGGGTTAAGAAAATACATTTTCTGTAGAAAAGAAGACATGTTCTGTGGCTCATCCAGAGTATTATTTGAGCTGCATGTCTATAGTTTAATCACATACTGTTGGAAGTCTTCCTGGGAGATGCTGGAGGCCCAGGAGTCAAGGGGTTCGGTGTGCCATTCTCCAAACACAACTCTCTAGAAAGAAGGTTCCAGCATGACTCAGGAGAGTTTGATGCAAACTGGGATTCTCTGGGCACCTCTCAGGGACACAGCCTCGATGTCCAGCTGGTTACAGAAGCACATCTCCCACCTGATTTATCCCTGAATAGGAGCAAGGAGTGGGGCAATCTTTCCCTTCACCCCCACGTCTTCCTTTCCTCTTCCCCACCTCCCTGTATTAATACTGAGAAACCATGCCTGAACAATGAAATGACTAGGAACTACTGTTTCTGGTTGTGTTCCCAAGTGGGAATATGGGCTGCTTATGACCTTGGAATGTAGAATGCTGTCATTATTTATTCATCAATAGACATCCAATAAATGCAGATCAACAGCTTGCCTGTCTTTGACTGTGTGTGCTGGTTTTAATCTTTGTACTTGTCCCGTAAGTGACCCCATGACCATAGAGTGAGCTCTTCCATCTTGTAAGAGCCTTTTGTTCACCTTCTATTCTTTTTATGAGAAGGAAGTGCCAGTGCATGTCTCAACATAAAGAGAAACGTTGAATACATACTGTTTTTCTCTTATATATATGCTCAAAATAACTACCATAGTAAACAGTCATCATGATCATGGGACGAACTACACAGCCATTCATAGATATTTGTAGTTGTCATTTAGAAGTGGACTATGCAATAGTTCATAGGCTTATGAATACATATCTAACAATATTAGCTGGGTGCAGTGGCTCATGCCTGAAATCCCAGCACTTAGCGAGGCCAAGGTAGCTTGATTGCTAGAGCCCAGGAGTTCAAGACTAGCCCAGGCAAAGGGCGAAACCCCATCTCTACAAAAACTAGAAAAAGAAATTAGCCGGGCGTGGTGGTGCTTGCCTGTAGTCCTAGCTACTTGGGAGGCTGAGGTGGAAGGTCACCTGAGCCTGGGGGTGTCAAGGCTGCAGTAAGCCATGATTGCACCACTGCACTCGAGCCTGGGCAACAGAGTGAGACCCTGTCTCAAAAGCAAACAAACAAACAATATTGTACTTGTAGTATTTAAAAAACATAATTATCCGGTATTCCCACAGCTAATGGAATGAAAGGGGAGACTTTATCTCCCTAGACAGGAAGCACAGTACCTCCTACACTCCCTTCTCTCCACATCAACTGGGTAGGTGTGTAAATGCATTTCAAAGTCAAGTATGGTTAGTAATTACTTGATCTTTTTCCAGCCCCTTCTGATAAGCTGAATTGAACACCCAAAAGTGATAGTAACATCATTTTCCTTTGCAATTATAAAGACCATTAACCCAACAGAATCTCCATGATGTACCTGTTTGTGATGTTTTTGTTCCATTTTAATTCAGTATGACTCCTGATAAATGGATCACTACGCAATTAATTTTTCTCATTCTTTAGATTCATACACACAGACACATATATCAAGCAAACTATAAATTGCTGAAATGACAGGTCAGCAGTAACTACTTGTTACCACGTGTGTAACATCTCTTCAGGACTGCTTTGTAATTCATTTGTATGGTAGTGTTGTACCAGTGTAACTGCTAAGTGGTTTCTCCGGTTCCGTGTGCATTTGTACATGAAGTTGTGCAATCTCCACATACCAGCATTTTCAAAGAATGACAATTTGCATGAGGCCATCTTAATAGCAGGTAGCATGTAACCAACCGATCTGAATTAAGCCACCATTGCAGAATAAAACATTTGACACTAAGCCAGTATTTCAGTGAATGAGTTGTATCTTGGATTTCCAAAAAAAAAATAAGCAGTCATGCTCTCGAATAATCTTAATAGACATAAACAATATTGCTAGGGTAGGGGGCACTGCCTTTAACAATGGTAAGAGTTTCTTGGTAAATCAGTGATTTTGCTTCTTTGATGTTTCTAAAACACTGATATGACCAGTTGCCCTGCTCTGACCTCATCTCGCCCTCCCCAACTTCCCTCCCCCCCCACCTCGTAAGCACAGACCTCTCAGTCTGACCCCTTGCTCCCTCCCTCACTTACTACTTCTGGTTTCCTTTTGGGGCCTTGTCTTCTGCCTGCCCCCAGTACCTGCACAATGTTTATTCTTCTGCGTGTCCATCTCATCCCAAGGAGCCTCTCCACACCGGAGTGCAGCCAGTAACTGTCTCTGCCAAGCTCTTCCCTCTGCCTGCAGTTCTCACCCCACACACACCTTCCATTTCCCAGTGGCTACAAATATCATGTGCAATTATGCCTGTCTTCCATGACCTGCCTCTGACAAGACATCCCTGAGTCATCTTCCCTAAACCCACTCCTTCAAATCCACCTTCCAAATCGTAGTGAATGGACTGCTGTCCCTGCTCCACAGTACTGTGTGCCTCAAACAGGGCTCCCCACAGCTGGCTGGGATTAGCAGGGATTCCCCAGTGCGTGTCTCCTGCGGTGGAGACCATGAACTCCAGGGAGGCCAGAGAGCTGTCTGCTCTGCTTTTTGTCTTCTGCCTGCCCAAGACAGTACTTTATGTAGGTGTTAATTTCCTAAAAATATGTCTAACATGCTTGAATTGCTGATAGCTATTTATTAAAGCCCAGCTTCTAATATAAATATGCATTTCTGATGAATCCCCCAAAAAAACAGGAAAAAACAAATGTCATTAATTTGCAGTTTATCAATATCCTGGCTAGTAATTGAGATATTTAGTGGCATAGTCACTAGAATATAAGGTGCTAGTCCCAGTCCCAACACGAGTTTGAGTAATTTTAAACTTCATAGTGAATTTTTTGTAACGTCTACAGAATGGATCACCATTATCATAATAATAGCTGATAGCGACGGAGCATGTCCCATCTGCCAAGCACTGGGTATCGTTGATTCATTCATTTATAAAATTTGAAGTTGGTGGGAGGGCATATTTAAAGACTGCTACCTGGAATAGTGTTGTCAGAGATTCATTTGTTTGTTCTCTGCATTCTTCAATATATAAATTATTCCATGCAATTGAGCAGCTCCCCAAGTACGTCATAGTTATGAAATGTGCGTTGACTTTGGAAGATTACAGTTCATTTGTGATCTTCCAGGCAGCAGGGGTTGGCGTGGGGGTATTCTTCTTTGTAGTGAAAGTGTTTTCCTCTGAAATCTTCAGCTACTTCCCCACTCTGTGAAGCCTTCTTCTCCTGGGTCAGTGGGACCCTTCCTTGAGAGTGGTTTCAGTAGGTTCTCCAAAAACTGTTCAGCTGAGTAAAACTGGGTAGAATAGTCCATGCATTTTGTCCCAAGATATAAAAATTGGCTTTGGGGAGGTGAAAATGAAACCTTACTACTTTTAATGTATCAAGCACCAATACCCATATAGAAAAATATAGTGCATCTGTGTTGTTATAACATGTTATGGAGATAGACTGTTGGGGGAAAATAACTGGAAAAGCTTTTTTGGGGGTGATGATGAATGAAATGGTTGAGAAACACTGAGTTAGTCATACACAGTATCAGACAAGTACTGTGTCAGTAGCCCCAGTAATTTCCACCCTCAGGCCAGGCCCCACATCCAGCACATTTTTGCTCTTCTCTAGCCCCTACGGCCACGTCAGTCTTCTAGCCCAGGCTTCATCGGCATCTCAGTTTAGAGAAAGGAAGGCAAGATGCCTCCCACCTCTGTTTTCCAGGATTGAGAATATGCTCACGCCCCTCTCTATCTAAAGGAAAGGAGAGAGGGATGGACCAGGCCCTGTGTTGCTCTTACAGGTGCCTCGTGTGCCATTTTGTCATGAGCGGTCAGCAGAGCCCGTTGCCGAGGGGCCTAGGGAGGGTGCCCTCACAGAGCTGGTACCTTCAGTTCTGAATTAAGCAGTAGCCTCAATGCCTTGTAAGCAACCATTCATGTAAGAGGATAGGCATTTAAGGTGAAATCTGCCTCATCTGTCATTATTTACAGGTAAGATGCAGAATAGTTCAAGAAACAAGGCAAATGAATTGCATTTGCATTAACGGGAGTCATGCCACATTCGGCTACTCTTTGTGAAAACTTCCCCAAAATAGATTCCTTGGAGTGCTGCTTTGTGGGACCTTCATTGATTTGCTCTGAAGATAGGTGTCCATACCTGAGAGGCCTCAGTGAAGTTTCAACTGCAGAGTTATCCATGGCAGCACTTCTGGAAGCATTTCTGTGCTGATGGTACATGGCAGGTCCCCAGTTCCTCATTTAATGGGAGGAATCTCCTTTTTCTGGAAGATTTCTCTGGACTGCTGTGTCACAAAACATTCTGGAAACCCCTTACCCCATGAACGTTCTACTACTAGACGATTTAGAATTGAACGTTAATATGGGCATGGGAGGCCAGTGAAAACAACATAAGCCTCACCTGGGACTGCAACACATGTTTGTTTTGGAAACACTGACTTTGCAACCACAGCTATAGACAACGGCTTTTATTTTAGGAGTCAGCAGTTAATACATTTGCAGGAAGGAGAATTGAGGGCATCCCTGTGAAAACCAGAAAATAAATCCATCCTGAAGGGCGTTGGCTTTGTAGGCCTCTCATCCCCTGTTGGGTAGGTTGCTGGGCCATGCACAACGGGTGTCGGGATGGAAAGGACCAAGGAGAGGACTGAAGAGAGGCCTCTGCATTGCCGACTGCCACGTGCTCACCACACAGCTCATTGGCTCATCCACCAGCTCATTTAACCATGAAGTCTTTTAATCCCCTCCAGGTCCAATGAATTCCTTAGGCTTTTTTATCTGTGTTTATCAGTTCCCGTTACAAATGGCAGCTTCTTCTACACGGCACATTTGGAGATGACATGGAAAAATCACTCACACAGGCCAGCAAAGGCACTGTCTTTGTGCCGTGGTAATCCTGTTTGGGGAAGTCTCTCCAAAAGCAGGGAAAACATCGCTGTACTTTTGCTGTCTTGACAATGTGTGGAATCATATTATACAGCAAGCATACCACAAGCAGGTCTCATCTAAGGCACCTAAATGTGGTTTTTCCATAACGAAAGTGCTGTTGAAAGTAAACACAACTTGCTGCTCTACAGGTTAGAGCATTTTAATCCTGTACATGGCTAATCTTCCCTAGTCTGTCTGAAGTCATAGTGTCCCTCTAAACACAAAAAACTGATAGGGGCCTCCTGTCACACTTGCGGATCATGAGTCTCATGCAGAAGGCTACGGAAAATGAATTGATTTCACATGTTTTACTCAGAGGAAGTGGAAAAAGAAAATGATTCTAGTGACCATCTAGAAACTTGCGGTTTGTTTTTGACTCTAAGACAATCAGCACCTTTCAGGGCCTTGCTGGGCTTTTCACTGGTTTCTGACAGATTGGTGGACGCAGCATTTGTACCATTAAAAGAGGAAACTGGGGAAGATTTTTTGAGCTGTCTTGAAGTCTTTTGCTCACCACTTAATTTACATACATACACTTTAATATGCATGCTAAGAGTGCCTGTAATGTACTTTTTTTGAATAAAATGACACAGAGAATTCATTAGGAAGCTTTCCTGCCCACCCCCCAACCAAGTCGTTAAATAACTTTTTCAAAGGCTTTTCTCTATAGGAGAAGGAATCAATTTAGGGGTGTAGTTCATTCATTTACCTAGCTTGTAACTCTAGAGGGTTTTGTTATAAACATGTTTATATCAATAATGGTTTTATAGGTTGATTTTCAGAGCACTATCGATTCAGTAAAACAGTAGCTCTGCAGTGCACAAGGGATACTGACCTCCACCTCAGCACTATTACTTAGAGGAATGCAGCAGCACCATATCTAACTTTTTTTTTTTTTTTTTTTTTTTGAGACGGAGTCTTGCTCTGTCACCCAGGCTGGAGTGCAGTGGCCGGATTTCAGCTCACTGCAAGCTCCGCCTCCCGGGTTCACGCCATTCTCCTGCCTCAGCCTCTGGAGTAGCTGGGACTACAGGCGCCCGCCACCTCGCCCGGCTAGTTTTTTGTATTTTTTAGTAGAGACGGGGTTTCACCGGGTTAGCCAGGATGGTCTCGATCTCCTGACCTTGTGATCCGCCCGTCTCGGCCTCCCAAAGTGCTGGGATTACAGGCTTGAGCCACCGCGCCCGGCCGCACCATATCTAACTTACTAGTAGGTAGCTGGATGTTTGGATGAAGGAAGGGAGAGCAGGAGGAAGGGAGGGATGGATAGATTGGTAAATAGGGATGGATGGACAGATGGATGGATTCATGAATAATATAAACGGAAGTACTAATTAATAACAAAATACATGCATACCTCAGCAGTCATTTTTACAGCATTACTTAAAAGTTTCATGTTTAAACAAATATCTGATAGTGTATATGTATCCAACATGACAACATTGTACTTATTTACAGATCATTATCTGACAAGGAACATGAAGTCAAACAAAACTTAAACCTTAGATATGAGCACTGCCAATCAAAATTCAAAACAAAGTTTAAGGCCCCCTTGAAGTTTTGATGTCTCACCATGTGAAAATTGAACTTGATGTTACAAAATTAATGCATAGGAAAAAACCTCCTAGGAAAAAGCCTGGTTTTGGTGATGAGATTCAGATCATACATGGCTTTATATTTGATGAATAGTTGTGGGCAGCTGCTGTACTTTCTGTGCTTCCATGTAATTCCAGGACTGCTTCTGGGAGCCCTGAAAGCACCCTTCAGTGACTTCCTTTCAGATGTTGTATTTCATTAAGCAAAAGGGAAAGCTTTATTCCTTAGAGATGATATAGTAATATTTGGAAAGCTCACTAGTTCCAACGATGCACATAATTTAAAATAGACACATCATAGTTTAAAAGGTAAAATTGGTTACGAAATGTGATCCCAAGCAGGCATGGGCAGTGCTCTGCCTGCAGCCCAGAGGAGGTCCCAGTGTGCAGGATTGGAAAGGGGCTGGCTCCTTCCCTGCTGTGACTTTTCTGTCTGCTTCCCGATGGGACGTGCTGTTGATCCCAGCTGCTGAGAAGAAACGGTGGGCAAGTGCCATGAGGATGGGGATTTGCAGCAGGGAGGAGCCAAAGGTGGAAGCATCACTGGGAAGTGAGAGCTAGGGAGGAACGCGAGAGCATCACAAGCCACAGGCCCTTCTCCTTCCCTCTTGAAAACCTAACCTGGCTCCTGACACTGCCTCCTACTGTGTTCCCCTCCTGCCCAAACTGTACCTAGAGCTCCATCCATAGACCTCGTCTGCTTACCGCACAGAAATGCCAGGGCTGCTGGGGTCCCTTCTCAGCGCTCCTCCTTCTGTCTAATCAGCTGCTTCTCTGACCAAACCTCCAGCTCACAGCCACAGCGCATGGAGACCCCAAGCCTTCTACTTGGGTGTCCCACAATGGCCTCAAACCCAACTTTTCACAAAAGCTACCTCTCCTTCCTGCCACCAAAATGGCGGCCCCAAGACCCACCACATCAGAAACGTGAGAATCAGCTTCTCCATCAGGCTTAACATCCCAGGTATCATCCAGCTCCCTGTTGCTTCTCAGGTTTTCCTCTAATCCCATCCATTTTTATTCATTGCCCTTGTGTTTGGACTGTTTCCCTCCCCCCATTCAGAAGCTGAAATCCTCACCCCCAGTGTGATTCGTTAGGAGGAGACCAGGGAGCCAGGGACCATGCTGGCTCCCTGATCTCACACCACCTGACCCCAGACCTATGGGAAATCCCTGTCTGGGGTTTAAGCCACCCAGTCTGGTGTTTCCTTACAGTAGCCTGAAGGGACTAAGACACCCTGCTGCTGTCAGACAAAGATACTCCTACGTGTAACTTGCTAGTTATAAAATGGAACTTTTAAGCTACATGATATTTGTCTTTAAGAAATTAAAGTACAAGAACTTTTTAAGTCCCCTGGACAGAAACCATCCTCAGGTCGCTGCTGCGCTTCAGCATCATTGAAGAAGTCAGTTCATCACCTCCAAGTGATAAGCCGCCAAGGTGCTTCACCTCCCTTGTAGTTGGAAATGTCATGCTCCCTAAATTAAATCCCTCAAGCTACAGTTTAATTAAGCTCATCTCCTCACCTGGAGATGGAAATCAGATATATTTTAGCCTTCAGATAGGTAGAGTGAAAAGAACATTGGATTCTGCAGACCTGGATTCTGTTCAAGAGTTCTGTCTTCCGCGTGACTGCATGACCTCCAGCTTGCCTCTGAACTTCCCTTGCCCTAAGTAGAGGAGATGCTGCATTTGCTCTGTCTATTCCCTAGCGCTGACTTTCCATGGCCTCTTTGTGGCTCTAAGTCCTGTACCAGGACACCTTTACTGTCTTCGCTAATTTAGCAGATGTTTGTCAGTGCTCATGATTTGCCGTGGCATCCTGGGAAGGTGCATGAAAACTGGGCCCTGCCTAGTTACAGCCGATATGTAGGCGTCCGCACAAGCTGCGTGAAGAATATTCTTGACCAGATACTTCCTTGAAGTCATGGAAGTCAGCCTTAGAAGGTCCACTAAATACACTACAAAATAATCACAAAATTAATTAAAATCATATAGAATATGCATGCGTACACATACATCCATGTGCATGTCCTGACACAGAGATGATATGTGGGGTGAAGGAGGGAGATCTCAGGAGGCCGCAGGCCTGCCGGGAGCATGTGCAAGTGCCAGCACCATCCCCTGGACCAAGCCCCAGTTCTCCAGCTTCACTGAAGGTGCAGAAGCCCTGCTGGAAAAGAGAAGAGAGCCGTGGGCACTTCCACCTTCCCTGTCCCTGGCCACCGCCTTCAAAGGAGCAACCCACCAAGTCCATGCAGAGAAAAGTCAGTCTGCCTCCGCTCTCCACTTGCAGAGGCTGAAGTCCCTTGACTTATAGAGAGAAAGGTTTCTTTCTACAGATGCAAACATACAATCCATGATTCACTGTATGGGTGGTGGTATGAATGAGTTTTAGGTCAAGTGTAATCAGTCAGTCATGGTGGGACAGGAAGGGCTGCTCCCTAAGTGAAAAAATGAGGTGCTTAAAAAGAAGCATGAGAGCCAAATTCAGTCAGGGTGAACCTCCTTTTGCTGTAGCTGGGTGTGGCAGACGGAAACTGTGTTGAGGTATTTCTGCCTTCGAAAATAAAAACATACTTCCTCCTTAATTTTATTTGTGCAAGATATAAACTGTATTTAGCTTATATTCTTCTTTCTTTTTTTGACGCTTAAGTCCTGTGATTACCAGACACAGTTGTTCCAGGTAGCTTTTAAGGATTTATTCTTAAATCCTTAAGTTTCAGTAGACAGACACCCATGCTGTGAAAATTCTTTAAATGGTTAGGCTTTTAGATACCAGGTACTTTTCTTGTAGGAATGGTCCTATTTACAAGTGCATTAGATCTTTGGGTGTAACAAAGTCTGAAGACGACATAAAAATCTTTTGGGGCTGGGCACGGTGGGTCACACCTGTAATCCCAGCACTCTGGGAGGCCAAGGTGGGGGATCAGTTGAGGTCAAGAGTTCAAGACCAGCCTGGCCAACATGGCGAAACCCCATCTCTACTAAAAATACAAAACAATTAGCCGGGTGTGGTGGTGCACGCCTGTAATCCCAGCTACTTGAAAGGCTGAGGCAGGAGAATTGCTTGAACCTGGGAGGTGGAGGTTGCCATGAGCTGAGATCTTGCCATTGCACTCCAGCCTGGGTGACAGAGCCAGACTATGTCTCAAAAAACAAAAAACAAAAAAATGAAAATAAATAAATCTTTTGGGACATTTTTAATAGGTGCTTCAGGACACAGTAGTTGTTCTGGTTTATAATTCCACTGCTTCTAGGGGAAAAAACCCAAACCAACAAAACCCAAACCAACAAAACCCAAACTTTCAGATGCTGTGGCGTGACCCCGAATCATTTCCCGCATGCAGGCTGTGTGTGTGGTGCAGGTGCCATCTGGGCCCAGCACCAGGGGGTTTCTTCTCAGGACTCATGTTTGATGTCTTCTCTTTGTCCTGTGTCTGGGGCTTCCTTTAAATTTTGTGTGCAAACAATGCCTGGTGTTAGAGGGCCAACCTCGCTGTTTTCCTGTAAACCACTCAATTCTGCTCCACTCCTGTTCTGTTGAGTTTTCCTGACACGTTTCCATCATCGACCACCTCCAGCCAACTATTCTATTAGCTTTTGAAACTTCAGGTTCTGTTTTCAAATTCCATCTTGATCAAATGGAATTCTCGTTAGTGGACATGAAGTGTAAGAGTCCGGCAAATGTTGGGGAAAGGTATCTCCTGACAGCTGTTAGCAAAACGGCCACATGAGAGGAGGAAGAAGAGGGTTTCAGGTGCCAGGGGCGTCATGCATCCCATTGCTTGTTTTGGGCTGAGATAACCCATGGCTGTTTACATCAGAGGCTGTACTTACTTTTGACCTTTTAGAATAGTTAACTTTGCAAGGGTCTCGTGCTGGAAAACCCAAACCAACTGGCCTGTCTTCCTAGGTTTCCCCTCAATCATTTGAACACTGAGGGTTTTACTTACTCATATGGACATATTTTAAATGGCCCTTCTGTTGCATAAGCTTATTATGTCACCTTCTCTCTCTCTTTTTTTTTTTTTTTGAGACGGAGTCTCATTCCGTGGCCCAGTCTGGAATGCAGTGGCACGATCTTGGCTCACTGCAACCTCTGCCTCCTGAGTTCAAGCCATTTTCCTGCCTCAGCTTCCAGAGTAGCTGGGACTACAGGCATGTGCCACCGTGCTTGGCTAATTTTTTTACTGTTTTGGTAGAGATGTGATTTTACCATGTTGGCCAGACTGGTCTGGAACTCCTGACCTCAAGTGATCTGCCCACCTCGGCCTCCCAAAATACAGGTGTGAGCCACTGCGTCCAGCCTATGTCACCTTCTTATTGTGATTGATTGTGATAGCAACCAGTTACCAACCTTGACTTTTCGCCACTCTTCATACTTATTCAAGTCTCCCTTACTTTATGTACGACATTCATCTTACATGTTGTGTGTGATATTCCAGATGTCAGTGCCGTATTTGGATTATTCTTAAAAATAGGTGAGGACAGATTAATCGAACACAGAGGAACCAGCAAAACGTGAAGGCCATGAGAAACAGTAAAAAGGTCTCCAAGAGCTGGTGTCAGCTGTTCCCGCTGTCAGTGCTGCAGACACTTGTAAGTTTCCCTCCTCACTCACAGCCCTCACTTAGTTGCCTTTAAACACAGGCTGCCTTTGGAAAGATCTCTCAGATGTGAAGGGACACCATGGGGCCTGCATTTCCTTCCACTGCAGATCCCCTGTATTAGTCCTTTTTCACGCTGCTGATAAAGACATACCCAAGACTGGGTAAATTACAAAGAAAAAGAGGTTTAATGGACTCACAGTTCCACATGGATGGGGAGGCCTCACAATCATGGCAGAAGGTGAAAGGCACATCTTACATGGCAGCAGGCAAGAGAGAGAATAAGAGCCAAGCAAAAGGGGTTTCCCCTTATAAAACCATCAGATCTTGTGAGACTTATTCACTACCATGAGAACAGTATGGGGAAAACTGCCCCTGTGATTAAATTATCTCCCACCAGGTCCCTCCCACAACAAGTGGGGATTCTGGCAGCTACAATTCAAGATGAGACTTGGGTAGGGACACAGCAAAACCATATGACCCCCTTTAGGTGAGTGCAGGTGTATTGGGTGCCTTCCATTATCTCTTTGGGAACTGCCACAGTCAGCCACTGATTTCCCGTCCCACACACCTGCCTTGCTCCTTGGAAGCAGCCTCACGCAAATAGAGAATAAAAGCTGCTTTCACAACTTTAGCCAAGCAGTATTATCCCAGGGGATAATCCATCTCTTCCTCTACCCCAGCCCACATTTCACAGGTAGACCCTGCACAAAGCTTCAGAATCCCTGGAGAAGGTGACAGATATTTTGAAACGTCATTTGACATTTACGTGCCTATCTCTGGTCCCAGATAAAAACAGTGGAGAGCATTTAGAATATGATCAAGTCGTAACTTTTAAAAAGGCAAGACAGAAATATCATGAACAGGTAGTCACTGAGTGAGATAACAGAGAAAACCAACCTGGAAGTCTAAGTGGAGTCATTTCTTCCCACGTCCTGCGGTGACCAGTGTCTCACAGGAGAAAGAAACCAGGGAGCATCAGAGGCTGTCAGAAGGGAGGTGTTGGGACGGACTACTGTGGCTTGCCTGGGACTGTCCAGGATGTAGCACGGGACAACCTGCCCCACAGCCGACCCTTCAGTTCCAAGCAAACTAAAATAGCTGGGCCAACCAGTTCCCTCTGTGAAAGTAAGGTAGCATTCACATTCCATTGTCGCATGGATTAACTCACTTAATCCAGGGATCGGCCCTGTGGGGTAAGTTGGCTAGGTGATATTTTAGCCCCAGATTGAAGGAAAGAATGGGGTAATGGAAAGAAAAAGGCATGTAGGGAAAAAGAAAAACAGTCATTGTGCTGGCTACAGCACAGACCACTAATAGTTAAGACTGTGTGTGCGTTTCAGTGTTTTCTAGTGAAAACGCCAAAGAATGCAGAGCTTCTCTTTCAGACCTGGCATCAGGCTTCCATGAGCCCTTTCCAGGACACCAGTGCATTGAGTCACTGCTATATACCTGGTGATGAGCCGAAGAGTATGTTTTCATAATGAAAGGCAAAGGGGGCCAGGTGTGGTGGCACACACCTGTAATCCCTGCACTTTGGGAGGCCAAGGTGGGCAGATCACTTGAGTCCAGGAGTTGGAGACCAGCCTGGCCAACATGGTGAAACCCTGTCTCTACTAAAAAATACAAAAAAAAATTAACCGGCTTGGTGGTACACCTGTAGTCCCAGCTACTTGGGAGGCTGAGGCATGAGAATTGCTTGAACCTGGGAGGCAGAGGCTGCAGTGAGCCAAGATCACACCACTGCACTTCAGCCTGGGCGAGAGAGCAAGACTCTCTCACAAAAATAAATAAATAAATAAATACATTAAAAAAAAAAATAAAAGACAGAGGGACAAAGGAGACAAAGAAGAGATGAGCGGAGAGCTGAAAGGCCCACCTCAACAGCTCGTGGAGTTCTAGGCCACATGTGGAGTAGAACTAGGCCACAGGAGAGACTCCTCAGCATAGGCCGCCATGACGAGGACCTCTCTTCCCTTACAGATGTCTGGGCCCCTGCAGAGTCTCAGTTAAAAAGCATCAATAAATGTGTTTTCACAAGAGGTGTGTGCCATTCTAGGAATGTAGGGAAGAAGCTTCCTAAGTGTATGTCTTCCTGAGAGGGTCGGTGATATGAAGATAGCACATGTGGATTATGCTTGTTTATACTACGGAGCAGGCTCTGGGGTGTCTCCTTTGGAGGGAGCCCTCATGTGAAACTTACTGTAACATTGTCAATGTGGTGGCACCTTTAGGAGCTCACTGATAAATGCAGTGTACAAACACCCCATTTTATTTTATGTATTGGTTTTTCTTTTAGTACTTAATTTTTTTCCATTTTAATTTTAATAGTCTACAGGGTACAGGTGGCTTTTAGTTACACAGATAAGTTCTTTAGCAGTGATTTCTGAGATTTTAGCACACTCGTCACCAGAACAGTGTACATTGTATCCAGTATGTAGTCTTTTCTTCCTCATCCCGCTAGTCCCCAAAGTCCCTTGTATGTAATTCTTATGGCTTCCCATCCTCATAGCTTAGATTCCACTTATAAGTGAGAGCATATGATATTTGGATTTCCATTCCTGAGTTACTTAAAATAATGGCCTCCAGCTCCATCCATGTTGCTTCAAAAGACATTATTTCATTCCTTTTTGTGTCTGAGTAGTATTCCATGGTGTATAAATGCCACATTTTCTTTATCTGCTCATCGGTGGATGGGCACTTAGGTTGGTTCCATATCTTTGAAGTTGCCAGTTGGAAACACCCCATTTTCAATGTGGGTGTCTGAATGAAGAGACCACAAGTTTTGGATGGTGTTGTGTCCATAATCCCAATAATAAAGTGAATTTTTGCGATTATCCAAAAGAGAGCATGCATGCACACTACATATTTGTGCTCATATTTGTCACATCGCACTAGCACACACAGGAACTGAATTTTTAACTTAAAAGATTCTAACCATTTAATTTTCAAACCACAGTACATAAAACAGGAGCAACTCTGAAGTGGTTTTATATTTTAAGAGCATGATTTTTAGTTTTGCAGTTGCCTCTCACACTCTGAATGTTCAATTATTGATTGAACAGATTGTTATGATCCCAATAAAATAAAGTTTTAAGCTGAGAATCTTGCCTCACCACACAGCTGCGCTCCATTTCAGCAATGCTTTGGCTGTGACAGAAACCTCTCCCCTTTAAAGGAGCCATGGCAGGGAGACCCCCGGAGCCAGTAAGAAACAGCATGCTGTCCTCACCACAATCTGTACTCTGGGGAGCCCCCACTGTAATTCTATCTCTTTCTGCACAGTTGCAAAGCCAACGGTGATGACGATGATAAACACTTCATCCACATGTCTGGTTCCATAAAAGGCCATCTCGACTTTCTTTTTCTTCCTACAGTGCCTTGTCTTTGAAGATGCTCCCAATGGGGTGGAGGCGGCCCTGGCAGCTGGGATGCAGGTGGTCATGGTTCCTGACGGAAACTTGAGCCGAGACCTGACGACAAAGGCCACCCTGGTGCTGAATTCCCTGCAGGACTTCCAGCCCGAGCTGTTTGGTTTGCCCCCATATGAGTGAGAGGGAGGGCCTCACTATTCCGCCCCCCAGCCCATCTCATGGTCCACACTGCTGGGGGAAAGGGAAAGGAAATCAGCAACTCTCAAACCCAACCTGTACAGTGATTTTAGCCTCCTGAGATTGGTGTTTCCATCCCATGTTGGTTTACCCCAGTCTAATGTGTTGTTAAAATGTGACTTGACAGTTGAGACAAAAAACACAGTAGAGACAGACATGAAGCCCAGAACAAAGATGAAACTTGAATTACCATCTCAAAAATCAAGCTGATGGAGTATGTGATAAAGTGAATGTACACGTATACACACACGCACCTCCATATATACACATGTGTATCAGTTTGGTAAAATGCAGGTGGGCATTACATGCATATGTATGTAGATATATGCATGCATGTATATGTAAAATATATACTTTTCCAAGACAAAATGGAACATCACTTCTCTCTTATTCTAGTTTTTCTGAACACTGGCTGGGAAATGTAAAAAGTGTATACATATAAGTATATGCTTTATGTATGCATATGTATGTAGATATGTTTATATCTGTCATCTGCATCACTCTCCTCAGTGTATGATTGCAACATGCAATGACAACTGATAAAGCGAGATGGTAGTTCTGCCTGGTTTGCAGTCTGAGTGGAAAGCCCTGTTTTTGATGAGCACTCCTTGTTAGCTAACATTTAAATTCTTTTTGTGACCTCAGAATGTCTCTGGATCTGTCTTCATTGACTGACTCTGAGCCACATCATCCATAGTTTATTGTTAGTATGAACACAGCTGTAACATTTACCTGGTATCTACATCCTTATCTACATTGGAGAATGTTTTCTACCTCAGAAGAACCATTTGCCTCCTTTAAGAACACTGATGGCCTACACTTTTTGGATAGAAATAGAATTTGATTTCAGAATGTATGCTTGGTGAGTCTGAGTGCCCGGGAACACTTTTGGAATAATTTATTAGACATTAAACTTCTGTGATTAATCACTTTTATAGATTTACTCAGTCTTTAAAATTTATCTATGATTTGCCAGAGAAAAATGGTGGTAACCATGGAAATCGGGAGTGAAGGAGCGCTGCTCCGTTGTGGCTTGCCTCTGCCCTTTGAGGTCCTTGAGCTACTCTTCAGCTCTGGAAGTTGTGGACAAACCATAGGAATGCATGTGTGCGTGTGGTGGAGTGATTGTCTGTGGATGACAGGCCCTGGCTATTGATTGGTATTGCATCAGTTTAGCAAATTCATTTCCTCCTTCTTGATGGCCTAAATACATGTCTGCACTTTGCTCCTCTTAACCAGTTGTAACGTCTTACCATTTCCCTAACAAATTGAATTAGTTTAATAAAATCTTTGGACACATATCGATATTTGTATGGGAGTCATGATTTTACCTTAAAAAAAAAAAAAAGTCTTCCAAGAAATGTAAAATATATATGTGACTAATTAAATTTTTAAAAAATCCCAATTAGTATTCCAACTGTAAACGGATATTTATATATTTTAAGTGAGCCATCGTGCTCCTGTAGCAGTGAATAGAGGCTTTCAGTGAAAGACTCACTTCTTTGATGTAGTATCTTCTCCTTCCAAAGTATTTATGTTGATGTTTTCTAATCATTAAGCCATTTTGTATGAATCAGACAAATGGGTGTAATGCGTATCTAAGTGATGTGCATCTACATCTGGGTGAATTTCCTACAGGGTAAATTTGATCTCATGTCCGTTACTGTTTTTTAACCAAAGCTGCAGCCAGATTCTTATATTTTTACACAAAAGACCCAGACTGTGCTTGGCCAAAGCACGTACGTTCTTTTTTATTCTTCCACATCAGCCAAATTACTTCAATACATTTTAGTGATGTTACTCCACTGAATAGCTCATGGATTTCACAGAGATATGGTAATACAAATTTACACCAGAGTGATATATGCCAAGGAAGTTTAAAGCTCATTGAAAGTATGTCGTATTAGGGACATACTTTTAAAGCTCATTGAAAGTATGTCGTATTAGGGACACACAGTGATTAGTAGAATGTATACAGGTGTGCTGTAACTAGCAGCTAATGTTTGCTTATATACTGTATGCCCTTAGGAAGGATCTTTTATACTGCTGACATCATCCAAGAGATGGCACTATCAATGTCATCTTAATTTCACTTAAATGAAACATATACAACACTTAAGAACTTACTAATTACTACTTATTAGACATTTTTTCCACCCCGTAAATCCTCAGATGGAGTTTGGTGATTTATATAAAAAAATAAACATCTGTCTTACACTTGAAAGAATTGGCATTCTAAGGAAGAGGAGTGATGTCTGCTGTGCAACAGTAGTCAGTGTCTAGACACTGCAGTTCATGTTTCTCTGAATACATTTGGCAGTTATGCTAAATTTGGCACGTTTTGTATGGTGTTTCGAAATTTTTAAAAACGTGCACATTATAACAAGGTTTATAATGAAAAATAATGAGTTTTCACCTATCTGTAATAATGCCTCTATAGAACATTGTTCTGTGGTCTACACTGTACTCTTCTGCTCCACAAGCAGTTGGCTAAAGCTCCTTGGTCTCACATGAGGCTCTTTGTCTCAAAAGCAATTTCTAGAACTATTATCTTCTAAAAAGAGAAAATGAAGTATTAAAGAGCAAGGGATATTAGTAGTTCAAAGTCTGTAGTATTCTGTGATAGTTATTGTTTGTTGGAGAGACTTGCTTTACAAAGATGTTGGTGAGGATTAGTTGTTGACTGAGGAGTACACATTATCTCTGAAAGCAGATCTTCAGGATGGCTCAAAATATTCTGGTTCTTTTGAGTCTGTTGAATAGATAATATTTTGTACACATAAGTACTGTTATTTTTTTTCTCCTTCATTAGCCGCACACTATTTCCATGGATTGTAACTGTTTTCATCAGAAAAACTGTTATCTAGATTGAATTAATTCAAGAAGTACTCCTTACTTACATGACAGTCATTGTAGACGTACAAAACTGAATAAGAACATATCTTAGGGTATTTTATCTGTTAAGCTTTAGTCATGAAATGTTGGGGTTGGTTTCGAGATCTTTTTCCAGCACCGTGGAAAACACAAGGGACAGAGAGAAGTGTTGGAATCCACAGTGAGATCATTGTGTTACCTGTTCCAATTTAATTGCTCCTCAAATTAACTACATTTTTTTCTGTACATCCTTTGACCTAAGTTGTTTGTGATGGATTAAGTCATTGCCTCTCTTTCCTTGATTCCCAACAGTATGGCAGGGGCTTGTCACAGAGTCATTTTGAAACTGTAAAACTATCATCCTCGTATTAAAGCGTTGGATTTTCTTCATTGCAAAATGCCCATAATTTTCAAGTTCTACATGAATTTCAACAACATGATATATGAAATGAATTTTTTTCATTCAAGTATTTTCCAATATTTACCAAAATGTTAATAATTATTTCTCTAGGGGACAAAATGTATTTTAAAAACTACTTAAGAATTTTAATATTCCCTAATCTCTGAGCGAAGATGAAGGCTTGGGAAGCATGAAGTCGTATTCATTCACTGCTTATTTCAAAACCGTGTGAAAGGGATGGTGAATTCATATATTATGCAAAGTCACTTAAAATGATATATTTTCAAAATTCACTTTAGGAAATAATTGGCATGTATTCCATATTCAGAGTCAAAATAAACTGAAAATAAATAAATATAAAGAATACCTATCTCTTTGTAAACCAACAGTTAATACTGTACATAGTGGTAAAATAGTCATTCCATTTAAAAGTCAGAAATGAACTGTCTTAGTCTTCTCCAGCTGCCATAACAAAATACCTCAGGCTAGAGTACTTAAACAACAGACATTTATTGTCTCACACTCCAGAAACTGGAAGTCTGAGATCAAGGTGCGGGCAGGGCTGGTTCCGCCTCGGGCCTCTCTCCTTGGCTTGTAGACTGTTTTCTCCCTGTGTCCTCACATGGTTGTCCTTCTGTGTATGTATCTGTGTCCTCATCTCTTCTTACAAGGACTTCAGTCCTATTGGATCAGAGTCCACTGTAATGACCTTGTTTAACCTTAATTACCTCCTTACAGGTCCTAGCTCCAAATACAGACATATTAGGGTGGTTAATAAGCTTCAATGTAGGAATTGGAGGGAGGTGGAGCAAATTCAGTTAATAATACAAACGAAAAAGGATTTTCACTATCAATTTTAATTATCATTCTTCTAGAAACTCCAGTCAATGAATAACATCATTTAGTGTTTACATATATGGATCCTACGATAGCAAATCATCTCAGTTGTTTGTCTGAGAGTGTCTGTATTTGACTTTCTTTTCAAGGATGTTTTCACTGTATTTCACTGCATATTCAATTCCAGTTTAAGCAGTATTTTTTCATCTTTTAAATACGTAGCTTTCTTTTTACCCGACTCCTGTTTTCCATTGAAAAACCAGCTCTTGGTCCTGCAGTCACACTTTTAAGGCAGTCTCTTTTTCTCTAGCTACCATTCAGGGTTTGCTCCTGATCTTTGGTCTGTTGAGGTGTGGTTTACTTTGTGTTGATCTTGTTTGGACTTTTTAGATCTCCCTGGGGCTCTGCTTTGTTTTATGTGTGGCTAAACCTCTCAGTCATTATCTCTTCGAATATGCCCAGGCTTATTTCTTAGGGTCACTTCCATACAACTGAACAGAATAAAGGTAAACTCCAAGCAGTTATATAAGCAGGAAGTCATGCTCAGGCATGGGTTATGCCACCAGCCGAGAGGACAAGGGGACTGGGGAGCTTGAATCTGAGCATATGCACCTGGAAAGAGTTAGACTGCAAGCTAGACCAGAACCCTGGCATGCAGATACCAGCCAGGCAGAGACCAACCCCTCACTGCCAGGAATCAAGTATGTTAGTAGGGCAGAAATCCAGGGAACCCAGAGAACCAAAAGTCAGCGTGTATTAGTCTGTTTTCACACTGCTAAAAAGATACTGCCTAAGACTGGGCAATTTATAAAGGAAAGAGGTTTAATTGACTCACAGCTTTGCGTGGCTGGGGAGGCCTCAGGAAACTTAAAATCATGGGAGAAGGAGAGGCAAGTACCTTCTTCACAATCAGCAGGAGAGAGACTGAAACAGCGAAGTGCCAGACTTGAAACTATTGGCTCTTGTGAGAACTCCCTCACTATCATGAGAACAACATGGGGGAAACCGCCCCCATGATCCAATCACCTCCCACCAGGCCCTTCCCTCAACATGTGGGGATTACAGTTTGAGATGAGATTTGGGTGGGGACACAGAGCAAAACCACAGGTGATCTGCCAGAGGCCCAGGACAGAACACCCTGAAGGGTACCTTTCCTTTACCACTACTCACAGGTGCATGCTATTTGTCTCCCATGAAGACAAAACCAAGAGCTGCTAAGCCCACCAACCAATAGAAAAGTGCTTACCTAGCAAAGAAAGGCACAGACAAGATAGTTGCTGAAATAGGGACTCACAGGAAACAAAAGTATTCACATATATTGATCATTTGAAAATCACAAAATAACTCTAAATTTCTGCACAAGTAGGTTATCTACCACTTGTCATTCTAATCCCACACTAGGCACTTTAAGAACATGCGCCCCTGGGCTTTTGCTCCACTCGTCTTACATTGGTACCCACCTGGTGGTGACTGAGGGTACTGATAATATCCCCAAGTCTGAGGAAACTGAGGCACAATTCGATTATCCACTTATGAAGTGGTGAAGCTGTGGATTAAACTTATAAGGTATATCCACTTCACACTCCAAGAAACTTCATCATTCCCAACATTATTGTCTTCAACCATTGGGAAAGAAATAATTTTCATGGTAATTAGAGGAGAAAAGGTGTTTGGTGTTTCATTGTCACTTTCCTGGTGTAGACCAGATTCTTGCGGGTCTTTCCTAGGGCCAGTGAGTCCTAACATGTTTGAACATCTACCCATGCTATTTAAGGCAGCACACCAAACACGTTCCTGCTTCAACTGTAGTATCTGTTTCATCAAGAAGAGTATTTTCCTTAAACAAGTTTCAGGTGCCTACTAATTGGGAAAATACTAAGCCTTTGGGTATGCTTCTGCTCAGCTAGGCATGAGATGGCTCCCTCGTTACTTTGGTCTTCAGTTTTCTGAATCTGCCTCTGGAAAACACTGCAAAATGTCATTTTTGAGAAATACTGCTTTGCAAATACTTTTCAGGCCTATGTGATGTGCTGTTATTCTCTCTCATTTCCTTGCTAACATACAGTCGTGTTTATGAAGCAAGTTATGAGCCAGTTAAGACTGGATCTGAGTCAGCTAGATTGGCATGCATTTTCAGCCACAGTGCAAGTTCCTAAAAGTCATCACATGTCTCAGAGTTCTTACAGAATAGCATCTGATTGTTAAGTAGATTTTTAAAGGCCTCTCAAGGATAAAGATCTGGGGTGTTATATCCATTGCTTTCCTCCCTCACACTGTTTTTGACTTTTAATTCTTCCCTTTCTCCACTTTAATTTCTAGTCTCCCACTGCTAATTCTCCTTATGACCCATCCCCACCACCACCACCCTCAACAGCCACCAGTGAGAATTCTTACTACCTGAACTTCACTGTGACAAAAATCAGCCTTGGACCTGTGGGCTAAATTGTTTCCAGAGTCCTGATGAAGTTCTCAGAAACAGACAGAGCTAGGTCTCCTGATACCCTGTGTTAGTCAGTCTTGCATTGCTATAAAGGAATACCTGAGTGAGGCTGGATAATTCATAAAGAGGTTTATTTAGCTCACAGTTCTGCAGGCTGTACAAGAAGCATGGCACCAGCATCTGCTTCTGGTGAGGCCTCAGGGAGCTTCCACTCATGGTGGAATGGGAAGGGAAGCTGCTGTGTGCACAGATGACATGGTGAGAAAAGAAGCAAGAGAAAGAGGAGAGGAAGGTGCCAGGCTCTAACAGTCAGCTCTTGCAGGATTGAATAGAGAACCCATTCATTACCATGAAGGCAACACCAAGCCATTCATGAGGGATCCGCCTCCATGACCCAAACACCCCCCTGTAACCCCACCTCCAACATTGGGGATCAAATTTCAACGTGGGATTTGCATTTTCCTGCAAACTCATGTGCTGTGCACGCCCTCATGTCATCTATGAATGATCACCTGCCCCAGGACTTCCTTGAAGGAATAGCTCAAATCATATTCTAAGAGTTCTGGGGGTAAAAAAGCAAAAAACTAACTACTGACTCCCTTGTTTGTCTCCCAGTGTTTATGGAGGGTGACCGGTGTTCACAGCCCTCTGCCAGGCATCACAGTCTATACAGAGGTCAAGGAGATAGACACAGCCTTGCCCCCGTGGAACTTGTAATACAGTTGGGGAGACATGAAACCATTGCTCACATAAAGGTCTGATTGCCAGTTATTACACAGGCTACCAAGGGAAAGAACAGAGTCAATGACAGAACTGCTCTGGGCACCTAACTTAATTCAGGTCTTGTAAGGCCAAGGAGTGGGCCTCACTACAGAAATGGTGTGGAAGGTGAAATCAGGAAGCAGTAGAAGTCCAGTTTCTGAAAAGTTAGGACACAGATTCATCATACAACCCAGCAATTCTACTCTTTGATGTCTACCCCCCCAAAAATAATGAAAACATGTGTCCACCCAGAAACTTGTACATGCATGTTCACAGCAGCTCTATTGATAATAAAAGGAGGAAATGACAAGAAACCACCAAAAGAGAACAATGTGAAGGGCTGGGTGGAAGGAAGTTGGTTCTTCAATGAAATCTCACAAATTCCAGTGTTTCTGGTACTTCTTACCAACACTTACATATATTCGCCCTAATTAGCCTAATGTGAAAAGGATCTTCCTGTATCTCCAAGTGTAATTTGGAGAATAGAGAGATCTCAGGTGAGGACTTTGGAGCATGCCAAATGAATTAATGGACTCAGTCCATTTTCTAACTTAACATCACTCGCTTACTTAGCAATACGTGACAGTGAGAAGAGCCAGCAGAGGACACAGGAAGTAGAAGATGAGCTCATATCTGTCCATGGTTTATACTCCATTTCAGTTTATGTTGTCACTGGAGACTCAGTTTGTGAAGGTAAGCCAATCCTTGCTTTGAGGAAAATATACATCTTTAGGGGAAGATGGGTCTTACTCGATGAAAAGATAATAAATGAAAAGAGGGAGAAGGGAATGCATGGTGGCCCGGAGAAGCCAGAGAAGACAATTACATGAACATGGACATCAACCACCAAATGTTGTATAGGTCAAGAAAGAAAAGAAAAGCACTGGAGACCAAGCAGAAGGGCTCACACTCCTACCAACTACTCAGGAAGATGAGACCGGGGGATCTTTTCAGCCCAACAGTTTGAGACCAACCTGGGCAACAGAGTGAGACTCCTGCCGCCCACCACCCCCCCCGCTCCAAAAAAAAAAGAGACTGGGAAGTAGAAGCTGAGACAATATGAGGGTCACCTGTGACTTGGACAGGATTAATGCAGGGACCATTGGAAATCAGAGACAAACTGGAGAAGATTGCACTGAAGACGCAGAGATCATGAATGTAGAAAGCTTGAGAAATTTTTCCAATCAAGAAAGCCAAGACATGGGGCTGTCACTACAGGGCAAAACGGAGCCTGCAGGGAGCCATGCAAAAGTATTTGTCTCTTTTGAAGTTTGGTGTGACATGAGGGATTCAAAGAGTTGACAGAGGAGGGGAAGCTTTTAAACTCCAGATGATGAAAGAGCTCAGAAAGGAATCTTAACTTTCTTCCAAAGGGGATGAGATGGACAGAGTTTAAATTTCTCTTTCAAAAAATGATGCCTTCGAGGGAATAATAAGAGGAGAGCAGGCTAAGAGGCCAGCCAGGTGGACAAACAGCATGTTTTTTCACTTAAATTTGTGTAGTCCTGCAAGTCTAACACAGACAGATAATTCCAGAGTTCTTGGGTCACCGTTTCCTCTTATCTTCTCAGACCCCACTCAGCAGAAGAGATGTTTATGGCTCCGCCCAGGAAGCAACTGCAAGCTCCTATAACTTCAGCATCTGAAAAGTACTTCAGATCCAAACTCTCGCTTCCTGCCCTGAACGGAGCTCATCTCCACTCCCCTCTCACTCTGCATAAGATTCCAGGGTGACATTGTCAGATGTGTTCATTAATCTTCTTTTAAAAATGCAAATCCCCTCAGAATGTGACTCTGCTCATCGCCTGTTTAATCAGATCACTTCCTTCTCATTTGTAGCTGAGAAGTGATTTGAAGAGGGAAGCAGGGAAGAGGGCAAGGAAAGAAGGGGAGGATGAGAAGCAAAGCACTTTTGAAGAAGTAGCACAGCAGGAGAGGAAGTAGGTTTGAGTGGGTACTTGTTAGGACGCTGGAGAGGTTGAGTGTAACAGGCCAGAAAGAAAGAGGGAGCTAAGAGGAAGGGTGTCAAGAGATGGGGAGAGGGGGTCTTAGGAAGGGGATGACAGTAGACAGCATGTTGTCCCAAGCACTCATGTCTGTTATTTAGTTCTTGGGTGGAGGAGGTAAATGTGTATGTGGGAAGACAGGATTAGAAAACTACCATCTGAGTTGTCAGGGGCCTTCCTTGAATATCAGAGGAGCCCAGTACCATTCTTAAAAGTATAACAGTGCATGCATGCTACAAAATTCAAGCACTTATTTTCCTTGCACAATTCAGGGCCTGTTGTCTTCTTTGAAAACTCAGTGGCGCCCCCACTGTGGGCAGCACAAATGTAGCAAGATCAGTTTTGGAGAGGAGCATTCCCCGTACTCTCCAGGAAAGAGTGTCCAGTGTCTGGAGGCAAATCACTGCGACCTTTTTTTGTCCCCCTGACCTTTCCCGGGACACTCCCCAGGGCAGCTTTCCCATATGTGAAGAAGAGCCCTGCAGTAGCAGGCACTTGGCTGGCTCTTTTCTGTGGTGGGCACAGATTGTATGGGAGTATCCTGTCCTGAACCAGCTCCTAGAGCAGACCCCCAGCTCTGGGGAGGCACAGGTGCCCAGATATGAGGGTCTGCATATGAGGGTGATGTTGTGTGGGTCCAGCTTTCCAAGGGAAGCAGAATTGAGGCCCAAGTTCATAAAGAATCCCACCCCCACACCAATGCCCAGGGTGGGGATGCAGGCCAAGGGGCTGACCACAGGTGCTGGGAGAGTTCCTCCATGCCGAATTTTCAGCCTTTGTTTGGATAGAGGGTTATATGAAAATGGCAGATGTCTGTGTGATGGTCCCTTACCTGTGAAGGTCAGAGGTGGTGAACTCACAGAAAGAAACTCAAAATTCTGTGTTTTAGAATTGGAATGGTTAGTATTCCTCCTCCTAACCCAACCATGTTATGGCCTGGAGGACATTTTTAAACATTATTCTGTGCCATATTCTGCACTGATTGGAGTCTGCATTCCTCCCGAAGACTGTCAATATTATGCCCCCAAATTAGACACTTACTCATAGCAGCACCCATAAAGATAAAGTTTTGAACTCAACACTGGATAGTCATTTCCAAATCAACATTGTTATACATTATTTTAAGAAAGTCTTTGCACTCACATTATTAGGCTTCTCAGGCAGCCATAACAAAGTCCCACATATGGGAATGCTTAAAGAACAGAAATTGTTCTTACAGTTCGAGAAGCTAGAGGTCTGCGATCCAGGTGTCAGCAGGGATGGTGCCTCCTGAGGCCTCTCTCCTGGGCTTGTAGATGGTGTCTTCTCCCTGCGTCCTCACAGGGTCGTCTCTGTGTATGTGTCTGTGTCCTCCTCCTATTGGATTAGGACCCACCCATGTGACCTCATTTTACTTTAATTTCCTACTGAATGACCCATCTCCAAATACAATCACATTCCAGGTACTGGGTGGTAGAATTTCAACGGAAGAGTTTTGGGGTAGGGCCGGCACAATTCAGTCTGTAACATTTCTGTTATATAATGCACTTGTAAGTATCAGATTAATTTTCAAATAAACCTTGTTGATGGTTGCTTCAAATCTGCCTGTCTTTTAAAAATATCTGTTGTGAGATATTCAAAGGGAAACATTCCTTCATTAGAAATGAAGGGACACACCTGTAATTCCAGCACTTTGAGAGGCCAGGGCAGAAGATCGCTGAGCTGAAAAGTTTAAGGCCAGCCTGGGCAACATAGGGATACCCGATCAATACAAAAAAAAACTAAAAAATTAGCGGATCATGGTGGCGAACACCTGTAGTCCCAGCTACTCAGGAGGCTGATGCAGGAGCATCACTTTAGCCCAGGAGTTCAAGGCTGCAGTGAGCTATGATTGTGCCACTATACTCCAGCCTGGGCAACAGAGCAATACTCCATCTACAAATACATACATACGTACATACATACAGAAATAGACGCCATCTCTAAATAAATAAATGCATACATAAGTGACTGAAATGAAGGAACAATCCGAGGAAAGAACAACATTCATCCCAATGGGATCTTGAGCTCTGAGTAAACCTAAGATTTTTCCCACCCTTTAAATGTATGAGTATTTTTCTATAATTTCCTTTTTGTTGTTTTAATGTAAGTATATAGTAACATGAAGTGACTAAGTAATATGTATTCATTTCTTCCCAATCACAATGGTATGAGTTTTGAGAATAATACTGGTCTATCAATTTTTAACTTTTTTCCCTACCCATTGCACTATACTACTGGGAAGAATCCCCGTTCTTTTTAAACCTTTTAGTTTGTTTACATCAGTCAAATGCTACAAGCAAGAGGTATCAAAACTAGTGTCTTTCTGTAATCTCTCAGAAATATACACAATTCACCTAATTTTAATTATTTTAAAAGATTATATTAAGCATCATGAAAATGAAAAGAACCCCGTATGTGTTCACTGTTGGGGGCTCTAAGGGTGATTTATACAACAAATTGGAATCCTCTTTTGTGTATTGCCAACCTAAGTCACATAGCCCAGATGGATGCTCCCTAATATTTCATGTAAATATCTGCTCTGCTCACCTGGGCCAAATGTCTGCTGCACTCATCTGGGCCAACATTTTGGGAACTCACAAGAGAAAGCTTTCTGCACAACAGCATGTCGAGCTCCCACATGTCGAGTGGGAAAAATGTACTCTATAGCACAGATAAAATGGGAGGGAAAGGATAAAATGGAAATTAAGGTAAAAAGATATATATATCTGCATTCTCTGGTGCATTTCAATCAAATGGCTTAGAATTGAATGTGGCTGTCTATATAAGCAATCTAATCGTTTTGGATTAAAGAAAAAATATGATGGCTATATACATCCCTCTAATAGAATTACAGTTCCTCATCAGATTTGTTCCTGTAGCTTCTCATCCTCATTAATAGCATTTTTGCATAGTCTGTCCTTATATAACATTAAAAGTGCCATCATTATGTTGGTAGAATTTTCTGTGCCTTATACCTGTGACTTTTGGATTTGAGTAGATTAGACATTCTCTTCAGTCCTCCCCTCACCCCATGAGATTCATTGGAAAGAAAAAAAGGGAATGAATTTGAAAGAAGGAATTTATCTTTTCATTTCAAATGGTAGTATAAATGTATTTTTGTCTCATTTTCTCTATGAAACCAGTCCAGAGCAACCAAGAGAATAAGAAACAAACAAATGTTATCTTTGATGAAACTACAGATCCCCTATAACCCTGGATCACAGTAGATGCAGGAAGATAGCCAAGTGTATAAGAAGTGGATGGAGGTATTTGGGAACTCCAAGGGGTGTCTTTCTATGTGTGACTCAGGCAGAGTGGACCCAGCTCATAGTTATCCAAAGTGAATGGGTGGCACACATTGAAAGGAAATGTGTTTATCCCATGCGTAGAAAGTTAAGATCAAGGTTCATGGCCTGGTTTTGGAAGCCTACATCATGTTTCAGTCATGGTGTAGGACAGAAGGAAGAGTCCATAAGATAAAAGCTACCTGGCCATCATTGCCCGAAGCTGCCTGGTGAAGATAAGTCAAGGTAAAATAATCACATTAAAATGTTCTGTAAAATGCACAGCCTCCTTGTGAGCCTGGAAGATGTCCTGCTATGCTGGACCAGATAACCCACAGGCCAAGTCGAGCTGAGAAAAATCCTAGAGATAACAGCCTGAAACCGAATCTTCCCATTTGTTTAGCACATTCTTCTTCCCCTTTCCCCAGAACTTTGCCCAAAATCCTAGTCCAAAAAGATGAGGAACAATGCTACTTAAAAAGGGTGGAGCCAGCTGGGGGCCTTTAAAATGATGCTGAAATGAAAAAAGAAGAATAGAACATGATTTATGAAGATGAGAACCGGAAAGATTATATACCACAACGCAGCCAAAAACCTTGAACAAAGTTATCTCTAAGGAATCAATTAAAGACAATACTGTTTCTCTGAAATGAGAATTTAAAGAAGCAATATAAGGTTTTAAGGAAGAACTGATAATACATTAGGTTAGACGGGAATGAAAAGTGAGTGGGTAAAGCCTCAGAAATAAATTAGTAATACATGAGAATGAAAAGGGAGTAGGCAGAGTCTTGGAAACAAATTAGAAATAAATGAGAATAAAAACGGAGTAGGCAGAGCCTCAGAGTCTCGGAGAGAGAGACACAAAAAGAGACCAAAATCAAAGGTCATGATAGAAGCAGCGAAAAGGAGATGAGACACCACCGAAGAAATTTGAAGGATGGTTTTGAGAAGAAAAAATGAGCATGTGAGATTGAAAAGAACAAAAAGTAAAAGATGGAAGACAGAGATAGAGGAAAAGAGGGGGATGGGAGGGTGGTAGGGAAGGGATCAAATATCTATAACACTAAATGCCTTGCATGGGTTAAAAAATGAATAGAACATGAAAACAAATTTTCAAAGATATAATTCAAGGTGAAGTTCCTGAAATATGAGGAAATTTGAATCTGCAGACAGAAATAGCCCAAGAATTCCAAGGCTGTGTTTATATTGAATAACAAATATCCCAATAATTTACTGGTATTTGAAGTTATGGAAAGAATTCTGTGGATATTCAGAAAAAAAAAAAAACAAAACCTAGGAGGCCAAGATTTCTTTATGTGACACATGAAATGCTAGAAGACAGTGGGGCAAGATATAAAAAGTCCTTGTCCCCTTTTTGTTGCTGTAAAGAATACCTGAGGCTGGATAATTTATAAAGGAAAGGGGATGATTTGGCTTATGATTCTCTTAGCTGGAAAGTTCAAAATCGGGCATCTGCATCTGATGATGGCCACAGCCTGCTCCCACTCGTGGGAGAAGGGGAGGGGAAGCCAGCATGTGCAGAGATTACATGATGAGCGAGGAAGCAAGAGAGAAACCAGGGAGGTGGCCCACTCTTTTAACAACCAGGTCTTGCAGGAACTAATAGAGGAAGATACATTCACCCTCAGGAGAGGACGTTAATCTATTCAAGGGGAGGGATCTGTCCCCATGACCCAAACACCTTCTATTAGGCCCAGCCTCCAATGTTGGGGACCAAATTTCAACATGAGCTTTGGAAGGGTCAAATATCCAAACCTTAACAGTCCTCAGGGAAAGAAAACGTGCCCCAAGAATGCAACCAAACTTCCATAAACTTCAAAGGCTACAAATAGCTATGTACAAACATACAACTCAGGAAATATATATTCATGAAGAAAACAAATGAGTAAAGGTTGGATCCTCAGCAACTGAGAGGAGCTGTGTCTAAAAGATTTCTTGTAATCTTTAAGAATGCATTACGGTTAAATCTGTGGAAATTATGGTCACAGAGAAGAAAATAAATACCATCAACTGTGACAATGTAGAGATAATGTAACCAATTAAAAATAAAATAGCAAGTGCAGTTGAAACTGAAATTGACATCAAGGGGACACTGATTTTCTCATTTTTAGTTCCAATATTCCAATATACATTGTTTTAAAACTCATATCAGGCAAAACTGCATGTACAGCATGTGTATTCATTTCAGAAAAATAATTGCATAAGTGGTTAATGACACCAGGAAACCTAATTTTTGCAGACTATATAACCTCAAAATAAGAATATTATAGCATTATACTCATTTTAAGAATATTTAGTAGTATACTCATATATCTTATAAAAAGTTATAGTCTATTTTGTTCTAATACAATAAAAAGCATTGATATTAATTAAGCAACTTCTATATGGAAGGTGAGTAGTTTTCAACTGTGAGTATATATTGTCTTAAGGAGGTTAATATCCCTTAATCCAAACTTTCAAAATAGTGTTCAAGGAACAGGAATGTTATGATTCTTAAATTGAAAATACTTTGCCCATACACATAATCTAGTTGAATTCATAAAGAGATTGTGGTATTTTGATACCTAATAATTTCTTTATGAAAAAAGAGTTTATTCCCTAATAAAATTAAAAATAACTCTCTATGACGATAGAAAACTAAACCTGCTGATTTTAAAAATGAAAAACTCAGTTGGATGTTGCAGGTTTTCATGAGCAGCAGAGTGTCAGACCATTGGACATGAGCTGTTTCATTTTGCATTTCATAGCCCTGTGTCCAGAAACTTGATTTTGAAGATTAGACAAAGTGGGGAGTGGAGAGTGGTATAGGCCAGTCCCGTAAATTTTGCAGTTCTGCATAGATAGATAATTAGATAGATACACAATAGATAGATCATAGATGGATAATTATGATGATGATGAAGATAGATAGATGCATATATACATAAATGGATGGATGGACAGATTTGTTTTTTGTAAAAATTAAAATTATAAGAAACACCCACAAGAGTCTACAATAATAATTAGAAGTAAATCTCTAAGAGATCTATGTCTTGACATTCTGGGCCAGAAATGACGTTTTTCTTCTCTTTTAAATACCTTTCCTAGAAACAGTTGCATGATGAATACCTCTTGAGGATACTGTTGAAAAAAGTCTCCACATAGAAGTTTGAACTTTTCATGTAAAAAATGTGCATGCATGAATCCAGAAAGCACATTTGTGTTACTCAGCATCACCACTTGTATCAGTTGGGATGGTTCAACTTCAAGTTACATAGTACCTGAGTCAGATTGGCTGAATCAATACAGACATGGCTTTCTCAAGTTAGGGAACAGTCCAAGGTAGGGCTGGTGCCCTACTTTGTCTTGTCCCATCCATACTCTTTATTCCAAATCTCTCTCTTCCACCCTACCCTGCCCCATAGCCAGCAAACTGTAGTATGTCCTCAAATGTTTCTTAAAATATCCTTCTCAACTTCTTGCCTTAATTAAAACTAGGTTGTCCTCTGAAGACCCTGACTCTGTTCCTATCTGTCATTGCTTAGGGATTGGGTGGGTCACAGACATGACTGCTGCTTCAGGACCATCTCCCTTCCTTTCACCTTGAAAAGTCCTGTCTCTTGACAACTCATGCTGTTCTGCTCTATTGGCATTTACCCCTCTCTCTTTGCTGTCCTCTATCAATCTGCTGGTCACACCCCAATATGTATTGACAATTGAAGCTCTGGGGTTTGCATGATACTTTCCACCTCACTCTTAGCAGTACATTGGCTCAGTTCAGCATCCATGTTGATGCCCTCCCTCCACTCCAATTGTTCTTCCCTGAACTTTGTCATCACCACCTTTGGCACCCCCTTTAAAATCCCAATGTATCAATTCTCTCCAACCCCTATACCATGAGCTCCAGGGAACCAGGGACTGTATGTTCCTTACATTCACCCACTCCACACCCCACACTCAGCCCCTGCCACATAGGACATGCTCAACAGATATTTGTTGAACAAATTAATGCCAAAATCCATTTTCCTGTCTTATACAAATTCATTATTAAATGAAAACTTTAGACTTATTCTCAAGTTTCAGACAGAAAGTCTCTTTTTTGGAGGTTGAGAAGATATTTATTTTTAATTAAGGCATAATTTACATTTAATAAAAATGTGTAACTGTATTACTCAAGGTTCTCTAGAGGGACAGAAGTAATAGGATAGATGTATATATAAAGGGGAGTTTATTAAGGAACATTGACTCACATGATCACAAGATGAGGTCCCACAATAGACCGTCTGCAAGCAGAGGATCAAGGAAGTCAGTACAAGTCCCAAAGCCTCAAAAGTAGGGAAGCCGACAGTGCAGCCTTCAGTCTGTGTTCAAAGGTCCGAGTCCCAAAGTTGAAGAACTTGGAGTCTGATGTTCGAGGGCAGGAAGCATTCAGCTGGGAGAAAGATGTAGGCTGGAAGACTAAGCCAGTCTAGTGCTTTCATGTTCCTCTGCCTGCTCTTATCCTACCACGCTGGCAGCTGATTAGAGGGTGCACACCCAAATTGAGGATGGGTCTGCCTCTTCCAGTCCACTGACTCAAATATTAATGTCCTTTGGCAGTACCCTCATAGACACACCCAAGAACGATACTTCTATCCTTTCAATCCAATCAAGTTGACACTCAATATTAACTATCACAATAACTTTTTGAGTTGTAGGATCTTTTTATATATTCTGATGAGTTTACACAAATATATTCACCTGTGAAAACATCATCCTAATGAAGATATAGAATATTTCCATCACTCCTGAAAATTTCCTCATATCACCAACCCCCAAAACTTCAGGCAACTGCTGTTCTTATTACCATGGCTTTCATATTGCCTCTTCTAGAACTTTATATAAATAGAATCATGTGACATATTCTATTTTGTATCTGGCCTATTTAACAACATACTATTTCTGAGATTTATATGTGTTTCTGTTGCATGTAACAATAGTTATTCTTTTTTTTATCTGTTAGTAGTATGTCATTGTATGAATATGTAACAGTATGTTTATCCATTCATCTTTTGATAAGCATGTGGGTTCCCCTCCATTTGAAGTTATCATGAATAATGGTACAATGAATATCTGTGTACAGGTCTTTGTGTGGATGAATATATGCCTTCATATCTCTTTGGTATATATCTATAAGTGGAATTGTTGAGCCATAGGGTAGTTATTAAAAGTGGTTGCACCATTTTATATTCTCACCTCAATACATGAGCATTCCAATTGCTCCACATCCTCATCAAAACTTAGTATTGTCAGTGGTTTTGACTCTAGCCATTCTAATGGGTATGAGATGAGTATCTCATGGTTTTACTTTTTATTTCCTTGATAACGAATAACATTGAGCATCTTTTCATGTGATTGCTAGCTATTTGCATTTTCTTTTTGGGGAACTTTTTGTCCAAATAATTTGCTCATTTTCTATTTTTTTTTTATTTTTTGCATGTATTTTTGTTTAATTTTGTCTTTTTTATGTTGAGTTTTAGAATTCCTTTACGTATTCTGAACACAAATACTTGGTCTCAAAGTCAGTGAATTGCCTTTTCATCTATCTTGAAGAGCAGATGTATTTTTGATGAAGGACAATTTATGATTTTTTAATGCTTAGTGCCAGGTATTTGTATAAGGAGTCTTTGTCTACCTTTGTTTTATTGTAAAAGCTTCGCAATTTTAGGTTTTACGTTCAGGTCAAATCTCAGTTAATCTTAATTTAATGCTTGTGCAGAGTATGGGGTAAGGGATCAAAGATCATTTTTATCCATATAGGTATCCAGTTTTTCCAATTCCATGTGTTGAAAAAGACTATTCTTTTCCCATTGACTTGCATTGGCAGCTTTGTTTAAAATCAATGGACTGCGTAAGTGGCAGGCAGGTTTGTTGTTTTTTGTTTTTTGTTTTTTAAATATAATTGAACCTTTGAAAAGACCAATCTTTGTTAAAAGTTAAACAAAAGTTAAAAGTGATGATGGCAAAGGCCTTACTGGCTGTCCTTGTGGCTTTAAAGCAGATGATGGAGCAATGGAGCGAGTTTAGCATGGAAGGGTGGAGCAAGCTTTAGGGACACTCAACATTATGTCTCAGGGGAAAGCTGAGACTTTCTTTATACCCAGAGATATATGTCAGCCAATTCTGTTCAGGTTGCATTGCCTCTGGTGCCAGTGTCTGGGCATTACCTATTACATCTGTCAGAGACATTTGAACCAGAGCAACTCCATCTTGAATAAAGGCTGGATAAAATGAGGCTGAGACCTACTGGGCTGCATTCCTAGATGGTTAAGGCATTCTAAGTCACAGGATGAGATGGGAGGTTGGCACAAGATACAGGTCATAAAGACCTTGCTGATAAAACAGGTTGCACAGAAGCCAGTGAAACCCCACCAAAATCAAGATGACAATGAGAGTGACCTCTGGTCATCCTCACTGTTACATTCCCACCAGCGCCATGGCAGTTTACAAATGCGTTGGCAACGTCAGGAAGTTACCCTGTATGGACTAAAACGGGGAGGTATGAATAATCCACCCCTTGTTTAGCATATCATCAATAAATAACCATAAAAATGGGCAACCAGCAGCGCTTGGGGCTATGGAGTAGCCATTCTTTTATTCCTCTGCTTTTTTAATAAACTTGCTTTCACTTTATGTTCTCGACCTGAATTCTTTCTTTGTGAGATCCAAGAACCCTCTCTTAGGGTCTGGATCCGGACCCCTTTTCTATAACACATCTGCCCTAATTATTTTATTTTTGGCAAAATAATGGTAGATCCAGTAACATCTGAGAGGCCAATGTTCCATGGTCTCTTGCATATGAGGAAGGGCAGTTTACAGAGGGATAAAATGAGTCACCCAGTGTCACCTTGTCAGTGTGTGCCAGAGCTAGAACTGTGCCCAAGCTAGAGAGCGGCCTCCCCTCTCTTCAAGCATGTTCCAGAATGTGTGTTTTGCATACTGTTCGTCCCATAAGATGGCCTGAGCAGGCGCTGTGCAGGTCTGGGATGCAGGGTGCTATGCCATTCTCCTGGAAATACTCTAAGCTTTTCAGCATGGTGAAGGATTTGAGAAGCGTCCAACACAGAACACTGTTTGATTTTAACTCAGCCTCCCCAATCTCATTTCATCACGGAAGCCTTTTATCAAGGAGCTTGTATTAACTTGCTTCAATATATTCCCCAAGAGATGTGGATCTAGCACACGATGGGGCAGGTCATGTTAGTTTTCTCTTGTCGTTATTCTTGTCATCTGGATGGCAAACATTTACATGGGCTATCAATACTAGGTTATGTTGGCCGCCATGAATCTAAAACCCCTGATAGGTCTTGGTATTTCCTAAAGATGATTTACTTAGATTCCTATAGCAGAGTAAAATGAGAAGGAAAGATAGAAATAGCCAGTGTTTTGGTGAGGACTGACATAATGATTTTTATGAAACACACCTGATTCTGCATTCTGACTCCTCCAGCCTCGTCAGCATGGGGATGGAGAATTGGGGTGAGGCAAGACACACACATGCATATGCACACACACACGAACACACACACACATACATACATACACACAGAAATAGTCCTCTGAGGATTCATTTAAGATTGGCTTAGAAGAGCTTTAGAAAAAAAAATGTGAACCTTTCTGAAACTCTCAATGCCTCAAAATTAATCTTTGTTGAAATAACATGTTCAAGACCATTTTTAGGAGCCTGCTCCCAATCTCCATCATCCCTCCAGCCAACGAGTGTTGCGTAAAGTGAATGAGATCAAATTGCCAATTAAGAATCTAAATGAAGGCTATTGATTTACTCCATGGCAATGAACAGGTTATCCCCAGAAGGTAGCCTGTGAAATGCTTCATTGAATTCCACAAATAAATATGGGAATTTCTCCCCACCACTGTAATCCCTCAAGTGTCAGTGTCTGCAGGGATATTTTCTTTTACAGCATACTAAATGAAAATCTATCAGGAGATTGAAATTGGCACTGATAAGTGAGCATTTCTTACCCCTATCACCTTGGGCTTGGGGAATGCCCTTGATACGTTGGATTCCTCCCCCTACATGGGGTTTGCCTGGGAAGTCTCTATTACTTAAATTGTATCTTTTCCATATGTCATTGTTTGAGTGGCCACTTTCCTCAAAATAAAGACTGAGAACCACCATTAGAAGTATGCTGTTATGAGCTGAGTCGAGGCCCCCTCACACAATCCATGCATTGAAGTCCTAGCCCCCAGGACCTCAGAATGTGACTGTATTTGTAGGTAGGGCCTTTAAAGAAATGATTAAGGCAAAGGAGTCCAATCTTTTGGCTTCCCTGGGCCACACTGGAAAAAGAAGAATTGCTGTGGGCCAAACATAAAATACACTAACGATAGCTGATGAGCAAACAAACAGGTCCGTGTATAAATCTCATTATGATTTAAGAAAGTACGAATTTGTGTTGGGCAACATTCAAAGCTGTCCTGGGCTGCATGTGGCCATAGGGCTGCAGAATGGACAAGATTGGATTAAGGTAAAACAAGGTCACTAGAGTGGGCCCTAATCCAGCAGGACTGGTATCCTTATAAGAAGAGGAGATGAGGACATAGACCTACACAGAGAGGACACAGGGAGAAGACAGCATCTCCAAGCCCAGGAGAGAGGCCTCAGGAGGAACCAGCCCCGCTCACAGCTTGTCTCAGACTTCCAGCCTCCAGGACTGCGAGAGAATCAGTGTCTGTGGTAAGCGGCCCTGTGTGTGGTGCTTTCTTATGTCAGTCCGGGCAAACCTGTACAGATAGATGCTTATGAAATCTTCCCAGTCACGTGGTTTGTACATTTCAAGCAGCCCTTTTTACCCATTTCATTTGGTGGCTGGCCGAGCGGAGTACCTTTTAATTCCCATAACTCTAGAACTGAGTTCCATCAATGCCTCTGTTGCTGCCTCACTCCAGTCAAGCTTATTTCTCTGGTACCACTTCCCTTGTCTTCCACGCCTGACCCAGTTTTTTCCCCAGAACATCTTTACACAGACCAGCTGCTCCCACATTCCCACTGCTGACTTCACTCTCTTACTCCCTGGATGAGTCGGGGCCTCTCATGCCAGCTTTAGTGATCATGTGACTTGGCCTGTGTGATCTTGTCACTGGGCAGAGTAACTTGGCTAGGATGCAAAACACCCAGATTTTTTTGGGTACAATTATGTACAGTACCTTGCCAATAATTTGAATTTTCTTGTCTCTATTGCAATATCTGTACTCAGTAATACATGTTTATGAGTTTCACCCTGGATAAAAAACGAGCCATTATCTTCCTCCTTACAATATGTAGACTATATTATGTATAGACTATATATAGTAGTATAGAAGGCTGTATTATCATTTGCTATATAGTCTAGACTATATATCTATTATATATATATCTATATATTTTTATTGAATGATAATATAGTCTATCTGTACTAGACTATATATCAAACAATAATAAAGTCTATCTGTACGAGTTTGCTAGGGCAATATATAGACTATATCATTCTATATATAAACTATATGTAGAGTAATATAGTCTATATAGAGACTATATATAGACAGTATATAAACTTTATATAAAAATATATAAACTATATATAGAATAATATAGCCTACATATAGTCTATATATACAAAATATATTCTGTATATATTATATTCTGTAATATATATAAAATATATATTATATTCTGTATGTATAGTCTATATATAGAATATCTTATATTCTGTATGTATAGTCTATATATAGAATACATTATATTCTGTATATATTATATATTTATATATATTCTCCTTTACATATATTCTCTCTATATTCTCATATATATATGTGTGTGTGTGTGTGTGTGTGTATATATATGTCTTCCTGCTTTGCAAATGAAGTGTGAAAAAGTTCTCTTAGGATAAGCTCAGAAAAATCGGAGAAATATTAGAAGACACCTGCGTACATGGTTGGTTCTGCAGCAAAGGTTTACTTCTTCGGTTGTTAGCAGGCAGCACTTGAGCCAACTTCTGCAGGTGGCAGTATTCAGTGTTGGCTCGTCGCCACAGTTTTATCCCGGTGCAGCAGGCTCAGCTGGGAGACCTGCTGGTAACCGGGCATAGGGGAGCAGGGCTGCGATGGGAGAATGAGCTGAATCTGCCGGGAATGGTTCTGGCTTGAGACACTGTGCAAGCTAAACACGGCGTGTCACACGCGTGCATGGTTTGGGTATCATGGATGCCTGAGGGAATTCAATGAGAGGTTTCCAGGAAACCAGTAAAAATATGAAGTCAAACTCCAGCTGGTGAGCATTGGCAGGATAATTAAGTTTCCTGAGGAAAGATTTCTTCCTAAGGGAAAATTTAGGTATCAAAATCCCAGTCATTGTAGACAGCACCATGGGACAGAGTCCAATCCTAAAGGAGAGAGAATCCCAGGTTTCCCTGTCAGACACACCAGGGTTCCCCAGCCTCGGTGCTACTGACATTTAGGAAGATCATTCTTTGCTGTGGGACATTGTCTGTGTACCATCAGCGCTACTGACATTTAACAAGATCATTGTTTGCTGTGGGAGGGGGTTTATGCAATGTGGGATGTGCAGTATTGTCCCTGGCCTCTTCCCACTAGATGCCAGTTGCACCCACTCCCAATGGTGGAAACTAACCATGTCTCTAGATATTACCAAATGTTCACAGGTGGTAGGCGGGTGGGCATCACCCTGGGTGGAGACCCATGGAACGAGACCAACAGCATGGGGGCCACACAGAATCTCAGCACCATGGACAAGATCAAGAAAGGCGTGCTGGGTGGATGTTGGGTGCCACTTCCCAAACTACAAAGGTGATGCTGGATATCTGGCACACTGTCAGAAGGATCTGAGGGCACGATTCTGCAGGGAAGAATTGAACAATCCATCGGTGACATCTGAGCATAGCAGAGGAGCAGGGATAGTGGCGTTTCTGCCATGTCTTTGTCACTGCAGGCCCAAGAGACAGCAGGGAAGGGAACAGTGTGACTTCATGGGCCTCTGATAATGGGTCTGCTTTGCAACAGGAATCAGCACCATTCCCTGTAGGCAAAGAGCACTGAGTCTGCAGCTTTTCTTCCCATCACTACTGTGCCATGATTTTTGCAAAGATAGTGAAGCCTTGGGCAGGCTGCTGGGGCCCTTGGAAGGTCGAGTTAAAGAGAAACAATACACATTTATAGTTCTGAGAGGTTATGCAATATACCTCTCAATATATAAGAACACCTTCCCCAGTTTTATATAAGAATAAGCAGTCTCTGTTCTCTAAAAGCCAGAAGGCTTATGGGGGAGACCAACACACTAATTTAGGGCTTCAGTAGAGATTTCTGTAAAGTGAGGTGTGCCTACCTTCCCTTTCATGTTTCCCTAAGTGATATGTCCCCTTCCCTGCAGATTGATATCTGATGATGCAAAACGATTAAACAAAAGCCTCTCTTTGCTGATATGAGAAATCTGAAGTTTTTACAGTGAAAAGTGCTAAATACGTGTTCAAATTTGACATAGTATATTTATCTCTTTACACCTAACGGTCTTTCTATGATGAATTGACTTAAGTGCTATGTACTGGAGAATTAGCACAAATTACCTTTTTAAATAAGGGGAAGGCTGAAGTGACAAGCTTGTCTCCCCTGGGGTTAACAAATATAGTTCTGTCTTAGAATACGGCACTTTAAAGTTGGAGAAGTTCTGAGAGCTTGAGGGTCATTCAAACTGCAAGGTACCCTGTTCAAGTAATTCATGTTCAGAAAAGTCAAGCATAGATATATGCAGTGATGTGTGCAAGGATTCACAGCTGGGAGTTTTTACTACATCCCCACAATGATAACCCTTTGCTGCCTTCCTTGATCACTTTTTCTACATCTGAATTTCATTCAGTATCGTGGCAGGACCTTGGAGTATCTTTGTAATCACTGAAGGGTGCACCAAATATGTAGAGAGAAGCCATGCTTAGAAAAGACTTTAAGACAGAAGTGGAATTTCGGGAAATGGAAGTTCCAGTGAATGGCATTAATCTATATAGCAGACAGAGAAGAGTAACTTCTATCAAGGTGAACAGACCAGTAAGCAAATCCTGAATATGACCGAAAGAAGAAGACGTGCTCTGACAGGCTGGCCACAGCTCTCAGTTTTTAAAAAAGCAGGAAGAACACCTACAACAGTTCTCTGAGTAGTGGGGAACACTGTCTTCCTCCTTCCAGAAGACTGAAGAAATCCTCCTAGGTAATTACACCCGAGAACACAAACTGGAATCACACTGTTTTGTAAGGGAGCCCTTCGTGCCTGGGCAGATTCACTCCTCTTCAGTTCCATCACCTCTGAGGCGTTGCTCAGATTCAGGTGCTACTCTGCTAGTAAAAGAATACATTGCAACTACGTGGGTCCTGGCAGAATGTGATGCTGTGATCTATTTAATCATGCACACACACTCAGCCAAAGAAGGCTAGGTTATGTCACAGAAGTAAGAAGTAATTTGAAACATAATATTGTTTCAAAACATTTGAACACCAATCAGTGTTACTCACAATATTGTCAAACTAAAAAAAGAAGAAAAAACAAAAACAAAAAAAACAATGTGATCATCTCAGTAGATGTAGAAAAAGAATTTTTAAAAAACCCGAACTCCAGCCCTGATTAAAACCCTACAGCAGACTAAGAATAGAAAGGAACTCCTTCAACCAACCTGATAAAGGGCATCTACTAAAAATCTAAAATTCTTGTTAATGGAAAAAACTTAAAACTTTTCTTTAAGTTTAGGAACAAAATGGAAATGCCCACTCTCCCCATTGTACTCAGTATTTTACAAGAGATCGGAACCAGTGCAGTAAGAAAGTAAAAATAAATAGAAGACACTCAGATTAGAAAGGAGATGGTAAAGCCATCTTTATGCATAGACAACATAATCAAAAATCCAATTGAATATACAAAAAAGCTCCTAGAACTATTATTAATTGAGTTTAGCAAAGTGACAGGACACACGCTCAATATACAAAAATCATGTACTATTTTTATATACTAGCAATGAAGAATCAAAAATGTAAAGTAATCAATACTATTTTCAATAGCATCAGAAATATGAAATATTCCGGAATAAATTTGAGAAGATATGTATAAGACCTGTACTCTGAGAACTACAAAAAATTCTTGAGAGAAATAAAAGGAGACATAAATAAATGGGGAGATATACATTGGTCATACGTTGGAAGACTTAGTAATGTTAAGATGTTTAACTCTGAAAAATGGAACAAAGTTGAAAAACTAATGCTATTTGATTTCAAGCTGTGTTAGAAAGCTGTAGTAATCAAGAGAGTGCGGTATTGGCAGAAAGATAGACAAGTAGATCAATGGAACAGCATAGATTCACATATATATGCACAACTGATTTTGGCAAAGGTACAAAGCAATTCAGTGAAAAAAGGATAGTCTTTTCAACAAATGGTGCTGGAACAACTGGATATTCATATGCAAAAAAAAATGAACTTTGGTTTATGCCTACAAATAATACATACAAATAAACATATATGCATCCTAATGTTACTCAAGATAGATCATAGACCGGTATATAAAACCTAAAACCACGAGACTTCAAGAAGCAAACAAACGGCAAAATCTTGAGACCAAAAATATGATCTCACATATGCATCCATTCTGAGTCAGTGTCTGATGATGAGTTTTTTATATTATGTAGCATTTTTTCCTGCTTCTTTGCATGCCTCGACATTTTTGATTGGATGCCAAACACCGTGAATCTTCTTTTTAGGATGCCAGATATTTTTATATTCCTGCAAATATTTTTGAGCAATCTGCTCAGTTTGGGTTAAGTTACTTGGAGACAATTGGCAACGTTGGAGCCTCGCTATTGTGAATCATTAGGGAGATTCAGAGCAGGACTCAGCCTGGAGCTAAATATTCCCCTCTATTCACATAAGACCTTTCTGAGTAGTGTAGCCAAATGGCTCATGAATTACAAGGTCTTCTTCAGTCTGGCTGGTGGAAACAGGCACTCTTTCCAGGCCTGTGTGAGCACTACACACTATTTTCTCTATTTCAGATGGTTCTTTCCCCAGAGTGGTTTGTGTGCCCTACAACCCTGTCAAGGCCGTCGGCTGTGTCAAACGTGGTGCTCACCTTGTTAGTTTCCTGGCTCTCAGGGAGCACTGTCCTTCATTGCCTTATTTCCAGAGTCATGAAACCACTCTTTGATATATTTTGTTTGTTTTTCTGGTTGTTTCAGGTAGGAGAGTTAAGCCAGTCTATGTTATTCCTTCTTGGCCAGAAGAGGAAATCCCTCCTTTATTTATATGTAATGTTCCAGAAACAATAGCATGCTCTAAATACCCTAATTTCAGAGAGAAAGCAATGGAAGCCCAGGGCACTGCTGTAATTCTTCAAATGAGCAGTCCCTGGCAGTGTCAAATTTTGAACCCAGGGGTTCTGGCAGTGGAGGCCAGAATCATACGCATATTCTCCATCGTGATTCTCACGTCCTAATACACTTTGGTCTTAACTGCTCCCATTGCCTTATTGACTGGACCTGTGAATCACTTTGTGATTAAGAATGGGACCAACCTCTACAGAGAAAACTTGAGGATACATTTAGCCCATCATGTAGCTACCACGGGAAATCTTACCCTTGTTGTACTCCTAGTTTTAATTTAACCTTTAAATCAAGTCTTAGTCATTTCCAGAGCTCCATTTTCCCAGCTCTGTTTCATGAATCCGGAGCCTGAGAAGCAGGATGTACTTCATGCAATATTGGTAAGCACAGACATCTCAAACACATACAGGAGGGGTCTGAGATCATCATGTGCTGCGTCCCCTTTGCCCTCAGGACTTCTCTTGGCATGGATAAAACAGTTGTGGACTTCGGACCATGCCCTTCCTTCAGCATGGATTCTTAAAGTAGAAGATAGAATTCCTCCTTTATCTCAGTACCAGCAGAAGGAAGGTAGAGGAAAGTACTGACGTGCCCAAGATGGTGCCCACAGTCCAGTTTGTTAATGATGAGAATGAAATGGTTTGAATGATACTGATGCCCGAGAATGCTGACAATGGCAAGGGATGAAATGATTTTGCAGGTGGATGAGAAAACCACTTAGGCAAAGAACAATTCAGTCTGTAATGCTGTAATTAATTTTGCGTAAAATCAGCCATACTATATTGTCCTGAAAATTAGGTAGTAGTCTATCCTTCACTTGCTTTTATGAGTTTGCAGCAAGTCTCAGAAATTGAGGTAGGATTACAGGCATTTTGTGAATGCGACATTCCAGTGAATGTCCTCAAAAGTCATACCCAGCCATTGCTGGTTCCATCCTCAACACCAATATGCACATCTGCATTTATAGCTATAGTTTTGACATATGCATATGGATATGACATACTCATATCCATAATAATAAATCACTAAGACAAGATTAATGATAAACCCGAGAGCCCAACCACAAGTTTCATGTGCATAGTTTTGAGCAAATTTGCAAAAACAAACTTTTGCCATTGACACCTCAAAGCATCATGGTTTAACCAACAGTTCATGCCAATTCTACAGAACACATCTTCTCTGGCACTGTTGAGTAATTGCATGGCAATGTGATAGAAACTCAGGGGAGGTGCATTAAAGGCATTTGTGGGGTGAACACTATATGCATTTTGGTTTTTGAGGGTGTCTAGTCTATAGCAGAGGCCCTTTCTTCCAATTATTTTCAGGTTGCAAAGGAGTTAGATACCAGTTGAGGCGGCCGATTGGGATGATTTTTCTTCCCTATCAATTTGTTCCAAAGCAAAAATAACTTTCCCATACACTAGCCATTTCAATAAAAAGGCAACACATTACTTTTTTATATAATAAAAGGACATGTGTTTGAGCAGGAATATCATTTGCAGCTAGAAAAGATAAAATACTGGCCATGGTGGAAGAAAAAGACCCTGAGAGCTTCATCGAGCACTCCTCTGTCTTCATGACCTCTCTACACATGCTGAAGGTCAGGAGAAGAGCCAGAAAGCACCTGCCCTGACGATTCCAGCAGACATGCGCATGAATTGGCTGTGCAGTTCTCAAAACCCCTCAGGCTGCCTCTCACAATGGCTCCGGGCCACCTCTCAGTGGCCAGTCCCAGGTGGTGATGTAATGCCACGTCCAGTTGCTAATACACAGGGGGCATGAGCTAGCCAACTCTGGGATGGGTTCAGACACTGGGATCACCCACACACTTTGCTACACTGGGCAGCATTTGGGATGGATAGTGCCAGCCATGAGGCTGATATTAAACATTCAAACAGGAACAGCAGGTCCCTAATTGCATTTCATTTTTTGTTAGAGCATCTCCTTAATGCTACTTTGGATAGGGACCTGGGGTCTTCCCCGAGTGACAAAGAGCAGCTTCCTATGGAAATGACAGGGAAAATGAATACATCATCTTAAGGCTTCATAAAGATGGTGCTATACGTGGTTGTGTGTGTATTACAGACACGCTATTAACATTTAAACTGGTCCTGCAGTTTGCTACCCTGGGTGCTGAAGACATGGGAAGTCTTCACCTTTTGGCATCAGTGATAATAATTTTGAGCAGCCGAACTGCCTGAGATGGGAGTCAGGGGACGAAGGTGAGGTACTGTGGACAGCTCTGACTCTTGGACAAATAATTGCAATTTGGGAGAGAAAGAGCTGAAGGTTAGGTTGTTGGACAGTAATTGCGGTTTTTGCCATTGAAAGTAATGGCAAAACTGCAATTACTTGTGCACCAACCTAAATAGTTGAGTGGAGACCCAGCATGGTCATGTGAGTGGCAAGTTTTTCAAAAGGCTGATGAACTATGAGGCCCCTTTAAGGAAAGCCTTATTTCCTGGCTCGACATGGCGGCATCCCATTCAAATGGAAACCATCTCCTATATCTAGAGAAGCTCTAAAAAATAATTCCATTGTTTCACCAGTGTCTGTAATAGGCACACACTAGAACCGCTTAAGCTCATATTCCCCCAATTGCTCTCCTCACTATCTCTCCAGCATGTCAGATGTCCACAAACCCTCCTTCCACTTCACTTTCCCCAATCTCCCTTTCTCTCTCTCTCTCTCTCTCTCTCTCTCTCTCTCTCATTCTTCCTGCAGCCTCCTTCCAATACTATATTCCTTTTTTTCCCCTAAGATAAATTCCTGGATCTTTTGTAAAAAATCTCCTAATCTTTCAGAAATTTTTCATGTTACATCTGAATTCATTATCCTTGAAGAGGCCAAGGGAAAACATTCCTTTTTGCTCTGAAGTTTTGCTGGAAAATCAACTCATGAAAGGCAAAATTAATTGGAGAAAAGTCAAACAAATATACTATCCTGCACACAGGAAGCATCATAGGGTGACTAATAGGGTGATTACCCAACCCCATGCCCCCAATGGAGTGCAGAAGCTTTCACACCATCTTGAGGTTGAAGAATGGAGGCTTGCATTGTGGCAACACAGGCTATGGGAGGAGGAGAAGAGGAGGCCAAGCTAATAGAGGTGGTCTTGTCATATAGATGAAACCTCCTGGGTAGTAGGCCTCAGAGAGAATAGATGGTGAATGTGTCTTCCAGACCTTTAAAGATGTCAGACTCTCTGTCCATCTTTCCTACAGTAGGACGAGGAAGGAGGGTCTCCAAGAAAGCCTGGCTGCATCCATGCAGAATTTATCTGCAGATGCAAATCACCCCATACAAGACAGCTTTGCAGGGCCTTCTCCTGTTTGCTGGCTTTCTGAACAGCCATCTCAAACTATATCAAACAAATACATTTTGAAGTAAGCAAGTTTTATTTTCTTCATCCTGATAAACATAACAGCTGCCTCCTAAATTGACCAGGTGGATATGTTACAGGAAAGAGGTCCCAATCGAGACCCCAAAAGAGGGTTCTTAGAGTCTTGCACAAGAAAGAATTCAGGGCGAGTCCACAGTGCAAAGTGAAAGCAAGTTTATTAAGAGAGTAAAGTGGTGAAAGTACAGCTACTCCTTAGACAGAGTAGGGCATTCCAGAAAGTAAGAAAAGGAACACACCCACCCCTAGGTACAGTGCTCGTTTATACAGAGAATTTAAAAAGATCGTGGGGAGATGTGCTCTGCTACAAGAGTTTGTGGTAAAGGATTAATTTTCTTAATTACTGTATTTTGCAAGAATCAACATTATTATCTATAAAGCAAAATTAGGAATGCTTCTATTCTCAAGATATCGGGATATCAGGACACTCCCAATTCTGGATCTGTTTAGTGAACGTTATCAATCTATTCCCTTAACCGTAAACATCTAGAGGCTAGGAAGACCTAACTTTCTGGGAATGCCGCCCAGCAAGTTCCAGCCTCATTCTCCTAGCCCTCACTCAAGATGGAGCCACTCTGGTTCAAATGCCTCTGACAGATACAACACCCCTCTTGGAAAGGGAGGGAGGAAGGAAGGCCATGGAGAACCAGCAAGTTAGCATTCATTAGCATTTTTGCATTTTTCAATAAACACAATCTCAAAGAAGACCATACTCTCATTGTGTTCCATGGGAATCAACCACATTGCCATTGCAGAAATGAAAAACACATGGCCCGATCTATAAACAATGAATTTTTGTTTTCTTTAGCTTTTTGCAACAGTTGGTTTTCTCCAAAGTGCATTAACATGTCAAAACCTCATTCATTCAACTCCTCAAATTTTTCTTTGATTTAGACCCAATACACCAAAGGTGTGCTGGTCATGAAAGACATTTGGGATTATGAGTAAAATTACAATCATATATTATTTTCCTTATTTATAATTGTGTATGCTTGATGATGACCAAAGTATAAAATGAATAGTTCTTTTACTGGAAAGGGGTCCAGATCCAGACCCCAAGAGAGTTCTTGGATCTCGCCAAGAAAGAGTTCAGGTCGAGTCCACAAAGTGAAAGCAAGTTTATTAAGAAAGTAGAGGAATAAAAGAATGGTTACTCCATAGACAGAGCAGCCCCGAGGGCTGCTGGTTGCCCATTTTTTATGGTTATTTCTTGACAACATGCTAAACAAGGGGTGGATTATTCATGCCTCCTCTTTTTAGACCATATAGGGTAACTTTCTGACGTTGCCATGGCATTCATAAACTGTCATGGCACTGGTGGGAGTGTAGCAGTGAGGACCACCCAGAGGTCACTCTTGTGGCCATCTTGGCTTTGGTGGGTTTTAGCCAGCTTCTTTACTGCAACCTGTTTGATCAGCAAGGTCTTTATGACCTGTATCTTGTGCCGACCTCCTATCTCATCCTGTGACTTAGAATGCCTTAACTGTCTGTGAATGCAGCCCAGTAGGTCTCAGCCTCATTTTACCCTGCTCTTATTCAAGATGGAGTTGCTCTGGTTCAAACACCTTGACAGTTCCACATGTGCTCATGTTACTTCTGTTTTGGGGGAAAACATTGGGTGGGTTTGTACCCCAAGAGCTCGTCAGGCTTTGGTGTGTGTGCAGGTGGACATGAGTAAAATAGACCATATATAACATCCAATTCTAGGAAGAACTCTGAGAAATCTCAGCTGCCAGGAGAAAAGAAAGACTTGTTTTTTCTGCTGATGCACAGCAGGTAAAATGAAATCTATTCTCACTTCCCGCAGTCCTACCAGCAAAGGCTGTTTTAACGGCAGGAAAATTGAAAGCAAGATTGCAACCGGAACATAGAACCAAGAACTTGCAATTTGCTCAGTCCCATTCCCCATTGCAGTGGGATGTGTGGCCTGAGAAGAGAAGTTTGACAATAAATAATATCTCAGGATGCTGCTGTCATGGGCTATGAAATACACAGACTTTATGGTCATAACAGCCTTTAAAGCAAGGACCTTTATTTATTCACTGGGCCCCTCACCCTTCCCGAAATAGAGTGAATAGAGGGGCCTTTGAGGGGACCTAAAGAATGTGGTGCATTCGATATGTTTAATTTCAGAAAAAATGCTCTCCTGGCCACTCAAAAACTAATAACATCTATGCAATAATATAACATGAAAATGTGTAAGTGCAATGCCTTAGATTTCGACTCTGTGTGCAGTGGCAGCTAATAGTGGAGGGTTTCGGGCAGTGGAGCGAAGCCCTGTGACTTTTCTTCAAAAAGAATGTTTACTGTAAGGTCAACTCAAGAGCCAGGTTATTAATTAGGGAGTCATTGCAGAAGTTGAAGCCCAAGGTGATGGTGCATGGGACAAGAGCCATACCACAGCAGGTGGTGTAAAGTGCTGGATTCTCACAAATGGATATTGTACATGGAAACAATATCCTGGACCCCTGTGGAACTGGAGTCTCAAGGTCTGGGGTTGTGGCCAGCCAAACACCACATCTTTGCTTGCATGATAATTATTCCCAACATTGGCTCCAGTGTTCCTCTGCCCACAGTCTTGACCTCCCACTGTCCAGCACCCAAAAAGATACTTCCTTCCAGTACTCCATGAGCACAGAAAAGACCCTCCTTACCCCTGCTCTCATCTCAATCACAGCATCCTGGCCTCCGTGGCATTAGGGTCACTGAAGCTCCTGTGGGCTGGAGGTCACGGAGAAGGGGGTAGACCACTCTCTAACATTGTATGAAGCGTGAAGTTCAGGAAGGGTCTCAGATTGGCATATGATAAATGTGGATCCCATTATTGAAATGGGTGGGGTGGGGAGGACTTTATCTTATGCTGCTCAATCTCTTTTCCCGTCCCTACCCACCAAAAGTGTACGACAGGCCTATGGGTGAGAGCATCCCCAAGTGGCCCATGTGGGAGTCACAATTTGGTAGTTAAAAAATAGAGATTCTGATATGAACTTCCCCCATGACCTCAATACTGATTCCAGGTCTAAGGCTTAGAAAGCAGTACCCCAAAATCAAGGCCTCAGAAAGTTCACCGCACCTCAAACTTCTGGCCTCAAGCAATTCTCCTGCCTCAGCCTCTCAAGTAGCTAGGACTGCAGGTGCATGCCACCATGCCAGGCTATTTTTAAATAATTTTTTGCAGAGATGGAGTCTTGCAGTGTTACCCAGGCTGGTCTTGAACTCCTGGGCTCAAGCAATCCTTCTTCTGAAGGAGCCTCAGAAGCAAAACTTGCTCGCTGAGCTTCTTCTGCACTTCTGTCTCTCAGTCCCATTCTCCCTGGAGGCACCTTATAACCTAGAATCCCTCTTTCCCATGACAGGTCCTAGAAACCAGAACCCCTTTTCCCCAAAGCCAGCCATAAAACCTAAAAATCGGACTCTAATTTTTCCTCTACCTTTCTGTGTAAAAACTGGCCATAAAGAAATTATCTGGATTGGGTGTGGTGGCTCAAACCTGTAATTTCAACACTTTGGGAGGCCAAAGCAGGAGGATTACTTGAGCCCAGGAGTTCAAGACCAGCCTGGGTAACGTTGCAAGACTCCATCTTTGCAAAAATTTAAAAAAATTAGTCTGGTATGGTGGCACGCACCTGTAGTCCTGCCTACTTGAGAGGCTGAAACTGGCAGATTGCTTGAGTCCAGGAGTTTGAGGCTGTGGTGAAGCATGGATCAGGCCACTGCACTTCACCCTGGGTGACAGAACCAGAGCCTGCCTCTTGAAAAGAGAAAACAAAAGAAGAAATTATCTGACCTACTTTGTTTGACTGTAGATCCTAAGACCCCCGTTCCAGAAAGTTGGTTATTCACTGATCCCCTCACCCTTCCCGAAATAGAGTGAATAGAGGGGCCTTTGAGGGGACCTAAGGAGTATGGTGAATTATTCCCACACCCAGAAGGAAGAAGCGCTGCTCAGAGAGGCCAAGAAGAATCTAGACAGACAGGCCTGGCTGGGTTTCCACACTCAGTCCACTAGCTTTAGATCAGGCCCTTTTTGTCCAACCCTATTTCTACACAGTTGTCCATACTTTGTTGAACCTAGGCATAAAAATGGACAGTTTCCCCTGTACCTTTGGGTCTTCATTCTAAAGGCTCTCATTTCATATACAACTATGATCAAATAAATATTTAAGCTTTTTCTCCTGTGAATCTTTCTTTTGTCAGTTGGTTATCAGCAAACTTTCAGAGGGTGAAGGGGAAGCTTTCCCTTGGCCCCTATACAGACAAGAATTTGGAATGCCTTATTTAATTTTTGCCTTCTCGGTACTAAACAGAGTAGGTGTGAATTAGATGTATTCTGTGTCATCCCAGAGGACAGACGCAAGACCAGGGAGTGAGTAAAAGTTATCCAAAGGCAGATTTTGATTTCATATTAGAAAACACTATTAAAAAGTGATGTTAGTTATTGAAGTGTTGCAGTTTGTTGAATTTTGACTTCCTGTTCCTGGCCATATTCTAACCTAACTAAAGGCTCCAGATTGGGTTAAATGCCTTGAGGTTGCCTAAAATACTCCTCTGTTGTGCTTCATCCTGTTTCTAGAATTTTCTAGTTAAGATTAATCTTTAATTTTTTGGCTGTCTTCCACACTAGTTTTCATCTTTTTGGGGACAGAGATTAATTATGTCTTGCTCCTCTTTGTATTTCTAGCATCTAATACAGTTTTGAATACATAAAGTTACTGAAAAATATAACCCTTCAATTAGGAACTGGGGAGTGGTGGAGGTAATTGTATTGACTGAGAGATAGTATTCGATTCATTTTAAAATCCTGCTACATTTGAAGATTCGCCAAGTCTGCCGCTACCAAAAGACTCTAATGCTAATTCATCCTTACCAAATTAGATGCTACGGATTGGCACCCTAGTAGATTGAGTGCATTCACTCCTACTTTCCAACCTCCAAATTCTGGGTTCATGTTGTGACCACACATTCATGAAATTGATATGGACAGGAGACAGAGAAATACTGGGTAAAGAAGGTGGTTCCCCGGCAAAGGCCCCACCCTCAAACCTGGAGACCCGCAGCCCTAAGTGGGAAAAGTTGCCTTTTTGCCTGCCATGTCCCCCTATCCTGTACCCATATAAACCCCAAACCCCAGGCTCCAGAAGCAGATGAGGAGACAAGCAGACAAATGGCAGATGACACGGCAGAGAAAGAGAAGGGAAGGAATGTGTGAATGCCAGGAGTTAAACTAGGGATGGTCAGAGGGGAGTTTGGCTGCTGGATGACCAAACTCCAGGGGAAGATCATCTTCTCACTCCATCCCCCTTCCAGCTCCCCATCCATCCTGCTGAAAGCCACCTCCACCATTCAGTAAAACCCCACATTCATCCTTCAAGCCTGTGCATGTGACCCGATTCTTCTGGAACACTGGGCAAAAGCTCGGGATACAGAAAGCTGTCACACTGGCCCTCTGCCCTTGTGAAAAGGCAGAGGGTCTATTGAGGGGGTTAACACTTAAACCGTTTGCAGACAGCAAGACTAAAAGAGCAGTATAACACTTGGGCTGCAGGCACTGCCCCCCACCCTCTCTAGACACTACTGTGGGGCTGGAGCCCAAAGCACTCACCCCAGCCCCTGCACCTGCCCATCTGTGTGCTCCATCTCCCATCAGGCATTTGAGCGACTGAGTAAGTGAGCCACAGGCCTGTTGCACATCCTGTGAGGTGGATCAGGTAACTCTCCTGCTTTAAAATGGCTAGTGGTAGGTATGGAGTGTAGATTAGAGCTTACATACCAGGACCAGCACTCTGTTTTAACAGTTTTAGCTCACCAGAGACACTCAGCAAAGCTGACAAAACACAGCTTATTCCCATGACAAGAAATTCCCCAAATCAGTATTCCCAAATTACCACCTTTGCTGCGGAATCATGGCATGGAAAACCAACCTATGCTTGCTATTCTAATTATTTTTCTTCTAATTTCATCTCTGGTTGTTGACCTATTTCCCCGAAGTTGATATTGGATTGATTAGATCCCAGATTCTAGGAGTAGAACTTTTTTAAAAGTCACTCAATTTTATTCCCTGGAAAACCAGTCCAAATCTCAGTTATCATTTTTCAGGACTGCTGAATGACACGTGTGATTTTCTATGCCAAGTCTCACCAAAAAAAGGAAGCTTTTGTTATCACTGGGTCAGAGCATTCACTGTGGTATTATCTTTAACTTCCTGTGCCTAGACGCATCTTGAAAACTAATCAGGAGTAAGCCTTTCGATTTCTACTTTTATTTTATTCTTTAAGCATTTAATGGAGTTAGTCATTGAATTCTATATCCTCTTGATAAATCAGTCTCCAATTACAGAAATGAAGAGAAAAATTAAGAGTGAACTTAATGCCACTCACATAGAGAGGAAATTCCACCCCCCCACCCCCACTACCATCAGACATTTCTGTTTTATTTTCACAAATGATCTTTCTCCATATTGCGGAATGGATAATACTTTTAACAGAAGAAAATGCCTTTGAGATCAACAGAGGACATTACGTTTCTGATGAGTTAGGAGCAGGACTCCTGTAGAATAACTCCATACATCCAGGGGTAACCCGTTTGTAGAGAGAAGTCATCAAGAGAGTTCCACGGTGCACTCAGGTCTGAATGGCATCATCTCTCGCCAACCTGTAACGTGTGCACCATCGACTTTGCCCATTGGCACTTACACGTAGTCTGCTCACTGATGTGTTTCTGCAGGTTTAAAGTCCTCTCAGTGAGAGAACGAGAGGATCCCTTTTCTTCCTAATCTAATCCCTTCCCATCACCCACCCTGCCTTGCTGGGATCAGCAGCTACTCTACCGATGACTCTGCTAAGCAGAGTGAATACCTTTCATCTGAGTGTGCGGTAGTGACTCTCAGCAAAGAACCATCTCTATCCTTGTGGAGCCAAGGGGATCTCTGTAAAGAAAGAGCTATCAGGAACATGTGTCCAGGGGCTAAAGATACGAGGCTTTAGAAGAGAAATGCTTGTTAGTTTCTAAAGATAAAATCTCAGGAGCTTGCTAATAATATTTATGTAGCACCTAACTGCCAAAAGCTCAAAGCTTTTTTCTCCTATAATCACATAACTGGGCTGGCATCAAAACATGTCTCCAGAATGGCTCAGGGGTATCTATTATCCCCATTTTCTCACAGAGGAAACTGAGATAAAAGGTTTAAATGGTTTTGCCCAGAGGGACAGAGGAGACATTAGAAGTAGGGTCAGAAATAGAAGAGAATCACTCAATTTTTACTCTAACGGTGTTATACAACTCTCTGAAATAAATAAATGCTTTGATGTGCATATTTATATACACAAATCATACACACACCCTTGTTCTCCAACTGATACAGTTCCTTGATGTTGTAGTATTTTTTTCAAAACATAAATGATCTCAATGAAAATACCTTAATGCTACTGCAAATGCTAACCTTGATATAAGTCACAGGTTCATAAATCAGACCATAGCAATCAAGTCTTTTCTATGGATGTTGTTTCCAGAAGGTAGGTGCCTACTCAGTTTCTTTTGAAATTGTGTTTAGTTCTTGAGCCCTTGAAGGATCCATGAAATTGCTCTAAAGGAGGTTAAAGTGAACACGCTCTGACGAGGAAAGTCATGGATAGAAACCAAGGTGGGAGAGCAATGTACAAATGCTACAGGGCAGTTGCAGGGGTGCTGCCTGCTCCCCACACCCTCTGTCCCCAGGCATTTTCATGTTTTCATGCTGATAGAAAGTCCCCTGGTAATGGCATGAACATGGTGATGTGCATAAGTAGATGGCTATGTGACTGGAGGAAAGAATGGCAAAGGAGCTATGCTTTCATGAGGGAAGGAAGGAGGGAAGGAGAGAGGGAGGGAGCGAGAGAGGGAAGAAAGGAGGAGAGAAGGCAGGAAATGACAGAGTCAGCGTACAGTACACTGTTGGGTATTTTCCACTACCAGACAGTGTACAAATGCTGTTTGTCATCCTGCACTTTCTTTTTTTTTTTTTTTTTTTTTTTTGAGATGGAGTCTCGCTTTGTTGCCCAGGCTGGAGTGCAGTGGCATAATCTCAGCTCACTGCAAGCTCCGCCTTTTGGGTTCATGCCATTCTCCTGCCTCAGCCTCCGGAGTAGCTGGGACTACAGGCGCCCGCCACCTCGCCTGACTAATTTTTTGTATTTTTAGTAGACACGAGGTTTCACCATGTGTTAGTCAGGATGATCTCGATCTCCTGACCTCGTGATCCACCCACCTCGGCCTCCCAAAGTGCTGGGATTACAGGCAAGAGCCACTGCACCTGGCCATCCTGCACCTTCTATTACTATCTTAAATCTCTAAACGAAATCCAGAACCAAGTGGGCTGCTTCCTAACTGATACCCATGATTTCATGTAGAGAAGATTCTGTTGTTTTGCAAGCCACAAAACTGGAGGGAAGTGAAGATATCGGAAGATAGCTAGGCCGTTCATCTCACTATCATGAGGACTTCCCCATTGTCTGCAATTGGCCTTGTCTCTCATGGGTTCTTACAAACAAGAGGGAGAAATGTACTCAGTATCTCTACAATTTGGTTAATTAATAATCATGGTAGCAACCAAATCCAAAGGGCACATTTGCCCCAATCATTATCAACCCAAGATGTTTCTAATGAAGAGCCTTTAGAACCTGGGTTGAAAGTAGTAATTGATAGTTGAATGGCCAAGGCTTGGCACTGGTTTTGTTGAAGACATTTAATCAGATCCGAGTCCAGGTTCTCTTTCATAATAGTGTTCACCCTCTTGGATTCTGCTGTGCTATATTGAATAAAGGAAAGGGTCAGAGTGAGAAACTGTCATCCTGTACCCATGGGGGGATGCCAGGAAGGCCAGACTGGGCATATTGCTGAGGACAGCGGGCTTCAGTCTTGGTTGCATGTTAGAGGAGCCTGGGGAGATTCCAAACATCCTGATGCCCAGATCTCACCCCGTAGCATTACATCAGAATCTTGGTGGGTGGGATTCAGCATGAGTATCTTTTAAAGTTCCCCAGGCAGTTCTGGTGGGTGGCCAAGTTTGAGAAACACTGCTGCAAGGACTTTACTCTGCTCTTTGTCTCTATGGGCATCTTTTGGATGAAGATTTATGGGCATTGAATCACATGAGCCAAAAATTGTATCTCCCATAAGAGACTCTGCACATCTGCTGACAGACAAGTGTATCTGCAGTGGTGCAGTGTCCACAGTGGTGCAGTGTCCGTAGTGAATGTGTAACATGGTGTGTGGCCAAGATGGTAGAGAGACTTGGAAATCAAGCCCCGTGAAGAATGGATGAAGATGCAGAGAGTGTTGGGCTCTAGGGACAGAGGATTTGGGTAGAATGACTGTTCCAGGATGTTGAAGTGATGCTTCATGAAACAGGGATGGATTACACTAGATGTGAACAATTTGAGGTGTTTTCTGATTGCTCTAAAAGTACCAGTGGGTCCTCACCAGATATGTCTTAAGTGACTATTCCAGGAAAGATTGCTGGGATGAATTGTGGCTATGACAGTGTCTTGACTTGCATGAATGTTTATCCAGCCTTTTTGGTAGACACTGGGGAGGGGTGATAGCAAAGACAAAATTCAATATGACTTGTTTCATTATTCCAAACATTGGAACCTTCATTCAATGACATATTAAAATTTGACCTTGGGACATCCAAGGGCACAATTCTTCTAGCTTGAATTCTGCACCTCTAGAATGTTTTCTTTTTTATTTAGATATTGTTTTCACTATTTACCCCAAACAAATTTCAAAGGGCATGCAACTCTCTCATATCTCGCTCCACTCCAAAAGTAGGTAACATCACCATACCAATGATACTGCTAATAATAAAAAAAAAAGTGTATTATATGCTTACATTGGTCCTTCATCATAAAGCTCCTTGCTAGATTGATTTGTATTCCTCAGAATCTGTTTTATGCACTCTTTTCATTCTGTCTGTATGGCCACAGAGTTAATTGGTCTTTTCTGAACACTGTTAAAATAACACCACCTTCATTGTACCCCAGATTAACTAGTAGATGATGCATGTTTTCTTCAAACTACCTTAGCTTTTCTTTTAAATCAAAAACACTTTTTACCCTCCGAAGTATCTGCCTACCCTTCACTTCACTGCTTCCCTACTTTCCTAAAATCCTTAAAATTGTCTCATATCCTTCATTACTTATGATCATAACACTGTATTCCTTTGATTCATAGGAAGAATATACCAACTAAAGAAAGTTCTCCAGAAGGCAACTTCGGAGACGATTTGATGCCCAACATTTACATAACATAAATATTTTCATTTCTATCTGTAGTAGATATTTGTTGACCATTCCAAGTGTTTTCTTTGACATTGCATTTTTCATGTTTATTTCATATGTGATAGAGATTATATTTTCTTAATTAGGTCAGAAATGACTTTATAAAAATCTTTGTCTTATTTCTTTCAAGTACTCCTATTTCAGTGTCTACTTCTGTCTCAACAATTCCATGAAACCACACATTAGAAAATGTAAATAGTTAAGTAGTAAATTTTATTTTTGCTTAACTGGTGTTTGACTACATTGTAAACCTCCCAACAAGCATTCAAGTAGTTTTACTCCTTCTAAATTTTTTATACTTACTGCTCCAAATGCTATTTTCAATGTTTCATGACCACAATGTCAGATTATTTGGACAAAAACCTTCAAACACAGGACTTTTCCTTAGGCAGAATTTATTTCTTGATTGTCGTCTTAAGGCATGAGTTTATTTTATTTCATTTTAAAGCATGGGTTATGGTAAAGAGAGCACACCATTTGAATGATGTCTATGTCTATGTCCCCATTAGTTACTCTGGGCACAGAATTAGCAAAAAACACCCTTATAAGTAAAGCAGTTAGGGAAGCATTTTCTTACTTCCAGGGAAAAATCAGAGATTGAAAAATATTGCTTTGAATGCCAGTGACCTGGGCTATAGAGAAAGAACGTGCCCTTCCGTAGCCACCCTGGTGTTGACCACCGAGGAGCACCACCTGTTCTTGGGTGTTTATGTGTTGTGCAAAGATCATGCAAATAGTTGAACTAAATTTAAGTTGTGCCAACACTAAGGCAGTATCAGCTAAGATAAACACCTGGCTTACACGTGATTCACTGGGATTATATGGAAAAGAGAGTGCATTAAAAAAAAAATTTGTGGCCAGATGCGGTGGTTCATGCCTGTAATCTCAGCACTTTGGGAGGCCGAGGTGGGTGGATCACAAGGTCAGGAGATTGAGACCATCCTGGCTAACATGGTGAAACCCCGTCTCTCCTAAAAATACAAAAAAATTAGCCAGGCGTGGTGGTGGGTGCCTGTAGTCCCAGCTACTCTGGAGGCTGAGGCAGGAGAATGGTGTGAACCCAGGAGGTGGAGCTTGCAGTGAGCCAAGATCACTCCACTGCACTCCAGCCTGGGCAACAGAGCAAAACTCCGTCTCAAAAAAGAAAAAAAAAATTTTGGGGGGGGGGGGGTTAGCATCCTTTGAAACTTCATCATCCATAATAAAGCCCTTGTGTACCTATTAGACTTTGGAATTTATATGGTTTTCTTGGGGTTTCAAAGAATAAGATAATCGTTAATGAATGATGAAAATCCCCACAATCCTTTTACATTAGGCTGCAGCATGATGACCTTCATTTAATAGAGGACAGAGATTAAAGGACTAATCCTGAAGTCTGTCTGTGCCATCAGTCGTGGAGCTGGCAGCAGGATTTGGACTTCTGTGCCTGTTTTGGTGCCAAATGATTTGCCTGCAAGAGAAACATGAGGAACGATTTAAGCTAAGCCCCCACTTGCAGTGCTCATATGGCTGGATCTGGTGAAATTATCAGGAGAGAGGTAGCAAAGTGGCATCTTCAGAGATGCCTCATCGCTCAATATAACTGAGTAAACAAAGGAAGTTCACTGAGTTATATCATCCCAACACACTACTTGTGTCATGCACTCTGTGTGTGTGTCAGACATTGCTGGTGTTTTACTTATATTGCATCATTTAACCCTAACTGTGGTAACTGGGGGGAAACCGGCTGAAGTTCCACATAGAACTGATATTTACAGGGTTTTGAATAAACATAAAAATTGACCCATCTGGTCTTAAAACTTGAAACTTAACATTTGTCAGTCATCTGAGTTAGGAAACAGACTTTCAGGCAAGAGACTGAAACTCACTACATCACCATCAGACAATGAGACACCAGACTCCTCATTTATCATGATTGCTTCCTCACCCCTCCCTAACTGCAGTTTTCCTTGCAGGTAGTTACCTCCCTTCCCAGCTATATAAACCCTCCAATTTTAGTCGGTTGGAGAGATGAATTTAAGACTGATCTCCCATCTCCTTGGCTGCAGCACCCAAATAAAGCCTTCTTCCCTGGCAATGCTCATTGTCTCAGTTGTTGGCTTTCTGTGCAGTGAGCAATGGGACCTAGACCAAACCCCTGGCGTTTCAGTAGCATGGGGAAACCAAGGCATGTTGTTATCTCACAGAGCCAGGATTTGAACCTCAGATTCTGGACCTACTGTCTTCTCGCCTGGCCACTGTGCCATTGTCTATTTTTCTGCTTACTTGCTCCTTGAAGGTGATTCTGTATGTTAGAATCACCTTTTTCCAGTGGAAAGTCTCCCTTTCCACCTGTTCTCGTGTTAGACTCATGTATAGCCTGCTCACTGTCATCAGGCTGAAATTATTTAGCAGAGAGCAGTCAGACCACGTTCTTGCTCCTGGACCCTTTGTGGCTTCTGATGAAATGCACACTGAATTTTGGAAAAGGCATTCAAACTCATCCATGATTGAAACCAAACTCACATTCTAATACCTGATACAACTTCTTGTGAAATCTATGGCCCAGCATTAGTGAAACATCACTGGTATTCAAAGATTGCCTTCTCTACCTAAACAACAGCAAAAAAAAAAAAAAAAAAAAAAAAAAAAAAAAAATCAACCCAATTTAAAAAAATAGGCAAAAGACCTGAATAAACATTTCTCCAAAGAAGATATACAAATGGCCAGCATGCATATAAAATATTGCTCAATATCACTAATCATTAAGGAAATGAAAATCTAAACCACAATGAAATTATATCTTATGCTAATTTAAATGGCTACTATCAAAAACAAAGCAAAAACCCCAGAAAATAAGTGTTGATGAGACTGTGGAAAAATTGGAACCCTTGTGCACTATTCATAAGAATTAAAATGGTGCAGTCACTATGAAAAACATTATGGTGGTTCCTCAGAAAACTAAAACTAGAGGTTCTGTATGACTTGGCCATTCCACTCCTGGGTATAAACCCGGAATAAGTGAAAACAGAAACCCAAACAGATATTGGTTCCTCAATGTGTATGACAGCATTATTCACAATAGCCAAAAGGTGAAGGCAACCCAAGTGTCCATGGATAGACGAATGGATAAACAAAATGTGGCCTATCCATACAATGAAATATTATTCAGCCTTCAAAAGGAAAGAAATTCTCACATATTTTACAACATAGATGAACCTTGAGGACATTGTGCTAAGTGAAATAAGCCAGTCACAAAAAGATACACACTGTATGATCTCATTTATGTAAGTCCCTAAAGTAGTCAAAGTCATAGAGACAGTGAAATAGTGTTTACCAGGGTGGGGAGGAGGAAGAATGAGAAGTTAGTATTTCATGGATATGGATTTTCCCTGTTACAAGATGAAAAATAGTCTCTGAAAATGGGTGGTTCTGATGGTTGTACAACGCAAATGTACTTCTGAACTGTGCACTTAAAAATTTTTAAGATGGGGTCAGGTGCAGTGGCTCATGCCTGTAGTCCCAGCACTTTGGGGCTAAGGCAGGAGGATCAATTGAGTCCAGGAGTTTGAGACCAGCCTGGGCAACATAGGAAGATCTTGTCACTCCCAAAACTATAAAAATTAGCTGGGCGTGGTAGTATATGCTTGTGGTCCCAGCTACTCAGGAGGCTGAGGTGTGAGGATTGCTTGAGCCCAGGAGGTGAAGGCTACAGTGAGCCATGATTGAGCTACTGCACTCCAGCCTGGGCAACAGAGCCAGACCCTGTCTTCAAAATAATAGTAATAATAATAATAAGAAGAAGATGAAAAATTTTGGTGTGTATTTTATAATACCACCATTAAAAAATTAAAACTGCTCACCCTTGCCTCACTCCTGTACCTCTGCTCACTTTCACTCTTCCTCCTTCCATATACTTGCTTTTAAACTCTACCAACTTTTAAAGGTCTAGTTCAATGTGACCTCCTCCATGAAATAGTCCTTCTTGCAAACTGTTGAATGGAACTCTACCTTCTCTGAACAGCCATCAGTTTACTTAGGTTCTGATAGCCCTTGACTCACAAGTCCATACTTAGCGCTGCTCCAGGCAGGTCACACCACCACCCCTAGTGGCCCCCATAAGACTGTGAGTTCCCTACGGGTCGAAGTCATATTTCCCTCCTCTTTTCATCTGCCGACTGACTTATACATACATAATAAGCATTCGCGTTGAATAATTTGATAGTTATTTTCCTTTTTGTCAGAACTTTAGGGAAGATGCTTTAATGGCCTCCTGTGCTTCTAAGGCTTTGCATTCTTTCATCATTGGACTACATATGGTTTCTCATATAGCAATTTACATTTTGCAGAAAGACCTCAAACTGGCCTAAAGCTCTTTGAATGAATCCAGATAAGCTGCTTCCTAAAGAAAGAACGTCCTGACTTCCTAATACGCCTTGATACCCTAATTTTTAAACAATGCTTCTAGCAATAATTCCATTTTCCATATATGTAGCAGAAGATCTGAGTATCATCTAAATACAAAATCACTATTTTTCAAATTTTATTAGATTTCTCCTTAATGGAGAATTATCGCTGTCAGTACATCAGATCTAAACACATGGTCATTTAAAGGAATAAAAGGCAAACCTTCCATTATGATCTTTATATTGTGGTAAGTTGTATATGTTTGTGTAGTAAATTTTGGGAAATGAGCAAAGTGTTTGAGTTGGATCAACTATTTTATATCAGTCTTTGTTTGTAAGCCACGTTATTGTTAAGGAGTAAGTCAGAACCACCCTTTTCAGTAATTTTACCTGGCTCATACTTGGCAGACCTGGCTGTGAGCGGGGTTTTAAGTTGGCTTACTATATAGAATTATTTTTAGGACACCTTCAATGCACTCTACACTGAGCTAAAACAAAAATATATGAGGCTTAGCTCCTGACTCTGGACAATCTAAATCTGCATTTTCTACATCCAAAGCAAATGATTTCTGTTTATTTATTTATTATTACATAAGGAGTTCATTCTTTTTATAAAAAGCATGAAACTGGCAGGAGCCATGGCTCACACCTTTAATCCCAGCACTTTGGGAAGCCAAGGCAGGTGGATCACTTGAGTCCAGGAGTTCAAAACCAGCCTCAAAAACATGGTAAAATCCCATCTCTACAAAAATACAAAAATTAAGCGTGTGTGGTGGTGTGTGCATGTAGTCCCAGCTACTCAAGAGGGCGAGGTGGGAGGACCACTTGAGCCTGGGAGGCACAGGTTGCAGACAGCTGAGGCTGTGCCACTGCACTCCAGCCTAGGCAACAGAGCGAGACCCTATCTCAAAAAATAAAAATAAAACCATGGAACCAATAGGACATCATTTTAAAAAAGTCACTAGTAATTTGCCCATCTGGAGGTCATCACTATCAAAATTGTGGATATTTTTGAAATTTTACTGAAGTTTTCAGCCTCCCCATAAATACTCTCTTCCCCAACCACAACAGTATCCCCCTTTCAAAAACCTCAGCCGGTATGTGCTCATTGCCTGGGGCAGAGACATATGAAAGAATGGCATGAAGAGAAAAAAATTCCTTCCTTTTCTTTTTCAATAGTCTAAAAGCAGCAGGAACCTGGACTGCTAATGGCATAAAAAGTATATTTTAGATCAAGGGACGTGAGAATGGGGGGGGGGAAATTAAAAGGATTTCTTGGTCAAATAGGCACACATATTGTCTTCTAGCTTTTTATGGTTTCCCTTTAAGTGTTGTTTTATACTAACTATTGAATACTTGCAGAAATAATCAGGGAATCAGGACTCACAATACATTGGCCACAGCACCCAACACCTTGGGCCACAGAATGTCGTCAGCACAATGTCGTCAGCACATCCACAGCTCCTGTGTGCCGCCTCCTGAATTCCATCCTAGTCACTCTTCTGCCCACCATAAATGATCTCCCCAATTTTTTTGGTATCATTCTCTGGCTTTTCTTTATAGTTTTACCCTCTATGAAACAATATAGAGTGAGAATGTTGACCAAGCATACGACTTTATTATCCTCTCCGACCACCCTTTTCAAACATTTGGAGAGATCGTCACACTCAAAAAAACAAAATATCCTCCAGCCACTTTTGGTCATAAAACTGTTTTGTCTCAGGAATTGGAATATCCAGTCCCATATAATAGCCAATACTTCAAAACTGGCTTGACGTTATGTCTTCTGCGTATTTTCAGTTTCAGTTCAGTCCTCCCTACCTGAATATGTGGGCAGACAGGTCCCTTTGTGTCCCTAGGTAGCCTGCAGAGCGCAGAGGTTGCCTCCTTTTTCTCAGTGCTTTCCAGGGCTGCTTGGTGGTTTTCAGCTGAGCCCCTTCATAGGGGATGAGGGAGAGTGTCTGTATTCCACTGGGTGCCTATAATTCTGTCCTGTTCCCAGAATGTCCAGGACCACAAAGGAATTACACTCCAGCTTCCCTCTGGTGGGCTCCACCTCATTTAGGAAATGTGGATTGATCCCATTATGCAGCCCCTCCTGGTGCTGCCTCTCTTCTGCACACTAGACTCCCCAGGTGACTCAGAACCTAGTCCACAATCCAATTTAACTTTCCCAGAAATAGGTCAGACACCCCTTCTGCATGTCTTCCAACTGCAAGGATCATTTCAAAGCATTGTCAGGATCTCCTTGAAGCTCACCCATTAGGCAAGGGACCAGTAATAACCCATTCTCCCCTCCAAAAGGTTGGGTTACCCACAGCATGGCAACAGATTCCTCCAAAGAAACCTCCTCACCAGTATCAAATTTGATCTAGTTTTGATATTCTCAAAGTCGGTGAAATCATTTGCCAGTCTTGAAGCCAGTTTTAGAGTCCTCTAGTATATTGTCAGCATTTCCCGTTGAAAACCCACCATATGCAATTTTGCCCCCACACTTACCTTGGTAGCTGATATGGGCACCTCAGCTGATATTTCTAGATATTTAAGTTTCTGCCAGTCTGATGAATATAAAACGATATCTAGGTCTCATTTTCCTGATTATTTTTATTAGTGAGATTGAACATCTTTCCATATGATTTTGTGACTTTTACAAAGCCTTCATTCAGGTATTTTCTTTATTTTTTTCTGTTGGGTGGTTTATCTTTTTTATGTTGATTTATAGATGTTTTAAATGTTGTCTAGAGACTGAGCCATGGTGAGTTACATGTTGCAAATGTCATCTTTTATTTATGACTTAATTTTTTCTCTTTATGGAATTTTTTGACAAACTGAAATTTGTTGAATATAGTCAAGTTTGTGTCTCTGTTTATTTATGGCTATTGACTATTATTTTATTTGGTTTAAGAAATGCTTTCCTATCCATGGGACATGAGATTGTCCTCTAAATTGTCTTGTGAAGTGTTATAACTTTGACTTTGGCATTTAAATTTTTCAACCATCTGGATTTGATTTTTGTGTGGAGTGTGAGGTGTAGTTTCAGCTCTCCTTTTTTTTGTATGTATAAATAACCAGTTGTCCTAGTACCGTTTATTTCATATTTGCCCACACATCAGAAAATCTCTTTCCGTTTGTTATACATGAAAATTCAAGGGACTTAAGTCTGTTTCTCTGATCTCGATTCTTTTCATTGATCAATGCATCTGTTCATGCCCCAAATGGCTCTTTATCTTTTGAATTGTCTAGTGTGTCTGTTCCAGTCCTAATTCTACATGGGTTTAACCACCAAAATTTTATATTAATTCTGAATAGAGTAAGTTTTTCCAACCTCTTCTTTTTCTCAGAAGCATCTTGGTTATTTATGGCTCTTTGTTCTTACATATACATTTTAGAATCAAATTTTCCCTAAAAATATTGTTGGCATTTGACTGAAACTGCATTAAATCTATCTACAGATTGAACAGAGGAGTAGTGACTTCTTGAAAATGTTGTGCCTTCCTATTCAAGATTATGCTATAACTTGTCATTTATTTTTACTTTGTTATTTTTCAGTATTTCTATAATTTTTCAATAAAGTGTTTTTGAACCAATTTTATTCTATTCAGTACTAATTCTTTATATTTTTGTGGCTTTCATGAAAGCTATCTTCTAAAAATATATGTTCTATTTTTTGCCAGTATTAAGATATACAAGTGACATGAATATTTATGTTGTATCCAGCAATCATCAAAAACCCTCATTAATTCTAATAATGTATCTATTCTTTGAGATTTGAGGGTTCTTTTAGGTAGGCAATGAATAAGCATCCAATGATAACAGCTTTTTTCTGTGTAATATTTATATATTTTATTGTTTTCTTATTTTATTGAGCTACACTTTTCCCCAAGATGAAGCTTGATATAATTATTTAATATTATATGTAATATAATATAACCTTACTAACTTGATGTTAAACAGGAAAACTTTTACCTTTTCACAATTAAATATGATGTTTCACTTATGTTTCTTAAACTAGATATTATTTATCAGAGTAAGGGAGTTACTTTCTATTCCTAATTGCTAAGAATCTGTAAAAAAAATCAGAAATAGATAGTGAACGTATCAAATGCTTTTTCTTCATCTGTTAAAATGATCATTATAGGTTTTTCTGTGGTGATTAATGAATTGGTCTTTCTAATTTTTTTTGTATTTTATTTATATTTGTTTCTATTTATATATTTTTTATTTGTATTATATAAATTTATTCATTTCCATTTATATTTGTTCCTATATTTAATAAATATGTCTTTCCTTGGATGATTTGATTACTAAAGTTAACTAGTCTCATAAAATGAATTGGGGTAAATGTCTTATTTTTTCACTCCTTGGAGGAGTTACATTAGTTTGGTATTATTTATGGATTGTTTGTGAAAATTAACATATAAAACCAACTGGGCCTAGATTTTTCTTTGGTGGAAAGATTTTTAAACCACTGACTCAGTTTATGTTGGTTTGTTTGTTTTTTGTTTGTTTTTTAGTTTATCTGTTTCTTCTTGAGTCAGTTGTAGTTTTCTAGGATTTTGAACATTTAAGTTTTCAAGTTTGTTGGTGTAGAGCTGTCAAGGCTATCATTTTTATCTCTATAGTACTTACATTTATGGGTTTTACAAATTCCAGTAGTGTGTGGTTGTTTCTCTCTCTCTCTCTCTCTTCCTCTCTCTTGCTCTCGCTCTCTTTTTCTTTTTCTTTTTCTTTTTTTCTTTTTTGAGACGGAGTCTCGCTCTGTCATCCAGACTGGAGTGCAGTGGCCGGATCTCGGCTCACTGCAAGCTCCAACTCCCTGGTTCACGCCATTCTCCTGCCTCAGCCTCCCAAGTAACTGAGACTACAGGCGCCCGCCACTGCACCTGGCTAATTTTTTGTATTTTTAGTAGAGACAGGGTTTCACCGTGTTAGCCAGGATGGTCTCGATCTCCTGACCTCGTGATCCACCTGTCTCGGCCTCCCAAAGTGCTGGGACTACAGGCGTGAGCCACCCCTCTCTTTTTCTTTATCTTGCTTCTAGTCAGTCTTGCTAGAGGCTTTTTTGTCTTAGTACTTTGTTCTTTCTACTTTACAGAGGTTTAATCCGTTGTTCTTCCCGAGCTCCCTTTGGTGGATATACAGTATCTTCATTCCTGCCCTGTTTTCACTTTTAATCTCTACATTTAAGGCTTTAAATTTCCCACTAGGTACTGCCCTAATGGTATTCTCTTTTTAAGAAAATATTTAATGCTATCATTTTTTACACATATTTTCAGTTTCCATTACAATTTCTCTTTTGACCGTTGAGGGTTTTTTAAAAATTTTTAAATTAGTATTAGGTTTTTTTTTATTATTATTTTCATAGGTGGTGTTTGGTTACACAAGTAAGTTCTTTAGTGGTGCTTGGTGAGATTTTGGTGTACCCATCATCCGAGCAGTATATACTGCACCCTATTTGTAGTGCAGACCCTTGCATTTTTAAAATGTGTGTTTTAAAATTTCTATATGAGGGTTTTCTAGTCATCTCTGCATTCTTGATTTCTAACCTAGTACATATGGGAAAAAATGTGACATCTATACACCAACCTGATGAAATTTATTGAAAACCTGCTTTATGAACTAATAAGTGGTCAATTTTCATTACTTTTTTATGTACTGCATTGTAGTGAAAGAATGCATTTTTTTCTTTTCAGGCTGCAATGTTGTGATACTAACTTGAGATGTTTTTCTTCTTATATTTCCTATTTTTGAATTTCCACCATGTAGGGAACCTATTAAATTGCTGAGTGATGTTCAAAAATTCAAACTTTTTAAATAGTGTTTCATATATGCTTACATATGGCTATATAAGTGGCGTTAAAGACAGTGATGAAAGTGACCAACACAGTCATCCTGCTCCCATGGACTTACCTTAGTGTTTAGAAGGGAAAGAGAAGTACTTGCATGGTGGTTTAGTTATTGTTGTGTGAAATGTTACAAAGCACAGTATATGATGAGGGAGGTTACCTGAGATCAGGTACTATGGTGATTGCATGGCGCTTATCACTCCCTGTACCCAGAAATCTGGACACAGACACAGAGAAAAGCCACCCAGGTATATGGATCATCAAAAAAAGTTCAAATACAGAGCCTGTCCCTCTATGCTTGCTCTTTGATACTCATTCCCCACCCTTTGCCCACCAGTTCCCAGCCTCTTTTCCCTCCTCTCCCTTTCTCCTACTTACTCATCTGTCTGCATTTTGGTTCTTTGCCATAGTAGTTATATTTCTCTGAAAACATACTCTTGGGCACTGAGGACAAAACTCCACAACTCTGTGGGTGATCTGTTCATCAGAGACTATAATACCACTCACACTGAATAAATTCATTTTTCCAACCCCAAAGTTACATGGTTAATCAAATTTTATTCTTAATTGTGAATTTGCATAAATATCAAAGAATGCTTTTTAGTAATTAGCATGTGCTCTCAATTATTCTAATGAAAACCATCACTCAAAGTGAGGTACAAACTGAGGTTACTTTCATTATGCTCAACACTACATTTATACTGCAGTTGTTGGAAGTTATATGAGGTTGTTTTTTGTGGGTTTTTTTGTTGTTGTTATTCAGCTAGAGAAAGACTAAAGTCTCATATTGCCCTGACAGTCAATTGCCCTTATTATTTTTATTGTGTAGCCCCTCATCCCTGTCTCCCCTACTCGGTACTTGTGTAGCTGGTGTATTTGAACAAGAGTAGTACTTTGCTGCTATCAGTCTTCATCTTGTTAGTTTCAGTCCATTGATCTAGCCCAGCAAGTCTCCTTTGAAGTTTGTTTCTTCATTTCTCTTTCCCATTCCTGGTTTCTTTTGGTCTCAATTGTGTCATACAAGGCATTATTATCTCGTCATCCCAGCTTCCCCAAATTGGCAGCCCTGATTCCCACGCCATCCTTTTACTCATCCAAATCATTAGCTAAAATGACCAACAGGAGACATCCAGAGAGGGACCGTGAGAAACACCCCTCCAGGTGGACATCCATCTCTTAATCCTCAGTGTCAATACTTGTAAGCTGATCTTAATTGTATCCTCACTAGGTCCACAAGACTATGAGGAAAAATCTTGTCAATTATTTTAGCTCCAAAGGAGATACGATCCTTCTAGTCTACTACATTTCTTGTACTTACCAGTCCGGTGAAATGAGTTTAGTCTGGCATGACTTACTCAAAATGAGCCCATTCTGACTCAACGTGACCTCCACTTTCTGATTTAAGTACTCACCAATGATCCTTTAAAATAATCCATTTTCAAAGTATCCTCAGGGATGATATTAAGCTCATGCTCTCTCAAAGCTAAATTGCTTTCTCAGCAATCTCATGTAACTTCTAATCCCCAAACTCAGCGTCCTCTCTCAACTCCCTCTGCCTGACTTCTCTGTGGCAGGCATTTGACACTGCCCAACACCCCATCTTTCTTGCTCTCACATTTGTGCGATTCATGTTCTTCTAATCTTTGAAAAATCAGAAAATTTGTTCATTTTAATTTTCAGTTTTCTGGATGGAAATCTGTACTATTTTATAAATGATTTCTCAACATTATCAATGATAAGTCCAGAAAAATTGTAAGCTTTTCACAAATTTAAGAAGCAGCTTATTCAGGCTGGAAAATATTTCTTTCACAACTTGGTTCTCCTATAACTTCTTCATAGTTTTAGAATTTTAATGTTCTTCTATGTTTTAACTTCACAATCACCTCTCTGCCGGTTCTGCCGGTTATTCTCAAAGAGAAGAAGCAGGAAAATAAAAGTCCAGGAGATATTCTATCTTGTTGTAGAAGAACTAGTAAATGGTTTTTACCATTATGTAGGTAATGGAACACCTAGAATTTGCAGTACTCCCTATAGGGCACCTTAATATTGTGAAGGACTGTGATTATTGATAGCTATTTTCATTTTATGATTAATTTGACTAGCCAAAGCTAGCATATATGACAAGTATTCTATAGAACATATAGAATTATAGTTATGAACAAATACACAACCCAGCCCTGCCTTCAAAACAAGTTATTAAACTTATCCCATTGTGGGATTTTCTGCTAATAATTGTTGCATTTTGTTTATTTATTTATTTTTTTCAGTTAGTACTTCCAAACCAGCAAAGGCAGAGGGTGTCAAACCATTAAGTAAAAGAATTATGGGAGAGGCCAGGTGCAGTGGCTCATGCCTGTGATCCCAGCACTTTGGGAGGTTAAGGCAAGTGGATCACTTGAGGTCAGGAGTTTGAGACCAGCCTGGCCAACAAGGTGAAACCCTGTCTCTACTAAAAATACAAAATATTAGCCGGGTATGGTGGTGGGTACCTGTAATCCCACCTACTTGGGAGGCTGAGGCAGGAGAATCACTTCAACCCAGGAGGTAGAGGTTGCAGTGAGCCGAAATCACCCCATGGCACTTCACTCCAGCCTGGGCAGCAAGAGCAAAACTGCATCTCAAAAAATATATATATACACATATATATATATGAGGTGTATATATGTGTATATATATATACACACATATATATATGAGGAAAAAATGGAAATTGACACTATTTTTTTATTCCAGTGAATTTGGTTAGCTTGTGGAAAGACCACAGCCATTCCATAATTTTAGAAGCAAGGACCCAAAGAGATCTTGGTAGTGCACAGGGGACCTGACAAGCTATGTGCTGGAAGTTGGGAGGATTCCCACACATGCCCAACTTCTCAGACAAGCGGTTACCTGAGCACAGTAGTTCCCACCTATTGTTCTACCCTTTGATTAGTGGCCTTTTGGGAGGAAAAACTCAGTGAAATCCACTCTTTGTTTCTCATGCTCCTCCCTCCGTATTGCACAAAAGAATTAAAAACAGTGTCAGCTTTCACCTAAAGAAACAGAAATGTCTGCAAAAGGGGAGCTGTGAAGTGCCCCAGGGCAGAGGAGAGGTAGTTACATGCCTTTGGATGGGGAAAATGTTTTATATCCCAAGTTCATTACAGCCTATTTGCCCATATGGATTAGCATCTAAGCCCTCAAATAACTAAGCAGCAGAGTATACCTTTCCCCAAGAGTATTGTATTGGGAATCACGAATGACTGTTAGTAGCTTGGCTTTGTGGGAAAGAAAAAAAGAGAACATCAAAAGATGGAAAAGACAGCGGTAGCTAGAAAGAACCAATAAGAACTGTTAACTCTCTGGGCCCTCAGGAAGAAAGGGCTTGAGAATAATCTTCAGAGAAGGACCTGTGAGCACCTCCCATATTTGGCTGATGCTATAAGACCCAAGATGAAGCCTTTTCTCCTTGTTCTTCTAGCTATAATATTAACTCAAAGCCCCTTTTGATGCCTTTCATATTTTTTCTTTTATTTTTTATTGTTTTTCAGACAGAGTCTTGCTCTGTCACCCAGGCTGTAGTCACTGGCATGATCTCAGCTCACTGCAACCTCCACCTCCCAGACTCAAGTGATCCTCCCACCTCAGCCTCCCAGGTAGCTGGAACTACAGGCATGCACCACCACAATTGGCTAATTTTTGTATATTTTGTAGAGATGGGGTTTTGCCATGTTACCCAGGCTGGTCTCGAACTCCTAGACTCAAGCAATCTTCAGTCTTGGCCTCCCAAAATGCTGAGATTACAGATGTGAGCCACCATGCCCGACTTCCTTTCATATTTTTAGATCCCTTACCTCATTCTGGGATTAAGACTTCCTGATACTTTTTCTACACTTTTCTGCAAAGACTTTCTATTTTCTGGTTGACTATGCACTCTACCTTTCCTATTTGGTGCATGTACTTGTGATACCTAGGTTCATTTACAAGGTTTCTTTGTGGTCATGATAATTTCTGTTGAAATGTCAGCCTTCTTTTATTCGTTAGGATAATTTGCCATTGTACTGTCAAGTTTTCAGTTTTGAGAATTGAATGTCCATTCTCTGTTCTTGTTCCATGTGTAAATAAGTGACTTCTTTATTATCCTGAGCTTTAAAAAAAAAAAAGAAAGAAAAAAAGCCATGCCTCTTTGAAACTGAGATTCCTCATTACATTCTCATAAGCCTATGCAAAGATTTCAGATTCCTTCACAGTTTTGTGCCCTTCCTGTCATTCCTTGTCACATCTTCTTCTTTTCCATATTTTGACTTTTTTCCTATAGTATTTTCCCTTCTTTTTATGAGAGTACCAATTATACATACCTTGGATCCCCTATGCCATTATTTTGTCATCTCTTAGCACTTTTCCCCTCATCAGTTCTCTATGTTATGACATGACATTGCTCACAGTTAGGAAGGAGTTTCTCTGCCTCAAAAGAAACTCCATTATGTTTTTTTGACAGGGTGAAAAAAGTAACTTTGTGTCTGCTCAGTAAACCAGCCTTGCCATGCAGCTGCTGTTTGTCATATCTCTTCTGTCACACCATGTTTGTAGCCTACATCTCACTATGTCTGAAAGTTTCCATGATCATTCCTGCTTTCCCTCATTCTTTTCTGCATTCTTCCTTTGCATCCCCACTTTGTCTTCCCAAGCAAAGTTTTGCCTTAGGGATTTTGCCACCAATTCTAGAGAACGTATCAGAGGTGTTCTCCCTCTCTTAGTACCTCCCCTTCAGACTGTTCAACTTTTATTTGGCTTGTCAGTCTTTCTTCATAGATTGTGCTTTAGTATTTCTATGGTTCTTCACCTCATCAAAGACAGACTTTTATTTTGTTTTATTTTGGAACAGGGTCTTGCTTTATCACCCAGGCTGGAATGCAGTAATGCAATCATATAGCCTCCAACACCTGGGTTTAAGCAATCCTCCCACCTCAGCCTCCCAAGTAGCTGGGACTACAGATGCATGCCACTCTGCCCAGCTATTTTTTCTGTTTTATGAAGAGACAGGGTCTCACTATGTTGCCCAGGCTAGTTTCAAGCACCTGACCTCAAGTGGTCCTCCCACCTCAGACTCCCAAAGCACTGAATTTATAGGCATGGGCCACTGTGCCTGGCCTAATTTTTTCCTTTTCTTCATTGTTTTCCATTGCTTTGGTCTGGAAACAGGAGATATCTGTGACAAAGCTCATCAATAGGAAGACATTATTTTTGTAGGTTTATTTCTAATGGACTCAATGGCAGTTAAAATTCTGAAATGTAAAATAAATCTAATATTCCAATTTATTCTGTCTTAATTGTCATTTTGTATTGGCTTTCAATATTCTCCCTTAGATCCACATGCCCTAGTGGACATTCCACTCCATGAATATTGATTCCTCTAGCACATGTGGGGTGAGCTCAGTCCAGTCGACTCAGTAAGAGAAATGGTGTTATGCTCTGCTCCTTTGATACAAAAATATAGTAGTCCTTACAGTGGAAGTAGCAACATAAATTTGAACATATTTATTTTTAACAGTATTATGAGATTAACACTATTAGTACAGTTAACATCATTGTATATAATTCTATGTGGCTATTTTTCCCCATTTTGAAAATGGGCTGTTATCAAATCCATGTATGAAGTCCGTGTCAGATTGCCTCTATCTGAATATAAAGAAATGTGTGTCACATAATGTGTGTGACTTTCCCAGAGTCTGAGAGGACTCTGGACTTCCTCTGTTTCACTTTTCATGGCACTCTTTCTTTAATACCCTCTCCTATATTTTCACAAACCCCAGAGATACCTCAGTGGCAATGAACAGGCTCAGCCTTGGTTATAATTTGCTTCCTATTTTTGTTACATTTCACATTTTATCTTTCTGTAAGTAATAATACCAGGGAACTTTGGGAAAAGAAATCATTCTAGAGACCATCAACTCCAGCTCCCTTATTTCACGGACCTAAGGATTCATCCAAAGTGCTAAGGGACATGCCCAGGTGTATTACTCAGGGTTCTCTAGAGGGATAGGACTAATAGGATAGATGTATATGTAAAGGGAGTTTACTAAGGAGTATTGACTCACATGATCACAAGGTGAGGTCCCACAATAGGCTGACTGCAAGCGAAGGAGCAAGGAGGCCAGTCTGAGTCCCAAAACCTCAAAAGTAGGGAAGCTGATGATAGTGCAGTCTTCAGTCTGTGGCTGAATGCCCCAGAGCCCCTGAAAAACCACTGGTATAGGTCCAAGAGTTCAAAAACTGAAGAACTTGGGGTCTGACATTCAAGAGCAGGAAACATCCAGCATGGGAGAAAGATGGAGGCCAGAAGACTCACCCAGTCTAGTTTTTCCATGTTCCTCTACCTGCTTTTATCCTAGCTGCATTGGCAGCTGATTGGATGGTGCCTACCCAGATTAAGGGTAGTAGGTCTGCCTCTCCCACTTCACTGAATCAAATGTTAATCTCCTTTGGCAACACCCTCACAGACACACCCAGGAACAGTACTTTGCATCTTTCAATTCAATCAAGTTGACACTCAATATTAACCATCACAACAAGGTCTTACACTGTTGAGTGGTAGAGCTCATTTCCCAGAGATCAAGTCTCATGTTCTTCCTACACCCCACTGCCTTTGGCTCATTCTGCCTGAGGTCAAACGATATTAAGACACCCTGAAAATTCTCCTTTAAGAACATTGCCCATGTTCAGAACATAGCTCTATTTTGAACTTGAACATCAGCTGAGTAGACAAGTACATCCGATGCAACTGCAATCATGTCCTTGGAAATTTATAGCATCGCTTTCAAGCTCAACAACTTGTTGGCAGCCACCCAAACTTCAGTTCTGCCTCTAAGTAAAAATAAAATAGAATACATGTCATTAGCATAACTATGACATTTAGGCAAACTCAGGAACATTTAGACCTCATGCATCTGGGTAATTAATTATATAATCTTTTCTTACACATAGATGTCCTTTATGTTTATTACAGTCTCAAATTCCTCACCTCTCAGAAGATAATACAAATATTTTCACTTTGTCACTCACTTTTTAAATTTTCCTTTTTTTTCCTGTTTTTCTTTAAAATTTTTTTCTTTTTTCTTTTTTTTCTTTTTTTGTCACTTTTTTCTATTCTAAATGATTCTCTTTAAGTTATCAAATAAATGGGGAAAATAATGGGCCTTAGCAGGTTATCTGAGTGGTTTTTTATTTTATTTTATTTTATTTTTAATTTTTTGAGAAAAGGTCTTACTCTCTCACTCAGGCTGGAGTGCAGTGGTCAATCATAGCTCACAGTAGCCTCGACCTCCTGGACTCAAGTGATCCTCCTGCCTCAACCTCCCAAGAAGCTGGAACTATAGGCACTTGCCATGCCACCATGCCCAGCTAATTTTTAAATTGTTTATAGAGACAGGGTCTCACTCTGTTGCCCAGGCTGGTTTTGAACTCCTGGGCTCAAGCAATCCTCTTGTTTCAGTCTCCCAAAGTCCTGGGTTTCAGGTGTGAGCCACTATACCCAATATTTAAAAAATTTTTTTAAAAAAGACATCAAATAAATGGGGAAAATAATGGGCCTGAGCAGGTTGTCTAAACACTTGACTTTGGTGATCACAAACAAGGCATTTACTTGCATAGTGGGCAAGAAAAACAAATCTTAAAAGCAGACTCAAGTGCAAGTGATTGAGATACAAATATATAGTATGTTTGTATTTGAATGGTCCGCTGGAGAGTAATGGTAAAAATGCACACAACCTCATCTGTGCGGGGCAGGTAGAGAAGAACTTGCTTGGGGGCAAGCATCCTGGCAAGCTAGGTGTTGCAAAACCATAATGTCAAAAATATGAAACGATTCCACAAGCCCAAACCTGACCGAAAGCCTAACCTGGGAAGTGCAAGCATGCTTCCGTGGGAATGAAACAAGTGACAGAAGCAACTATCAGCACCCTCGTGCCCCTTGCAGAGAGACAAAACACCTGCCAATAGGCGTTTTCCATCTGGAGTCACCCAAAACCAGGACTCAGTAACAAATAAACATTTATATTCTGACATTCTTTATGTGCAGTGTCCACTAGCCTGGCACCGCCTCACACACCCTCTCTCCTACCAGCTGGCTCTCCCTCTTTTTGGAAGGTACCAATTCCTAGTTTTCTGACTTCATGCCTTCGATAAAGGAAGCTCTCTCTGCAGTTCCCTGCCCATGGGGCATTGACATTTCCAGCGAGAGCATTCCCCCTCTGCCTACCCTGTCCCCACCTTCTGAGGCAAGATCCAGTTGCTACCACTCCTCTCTGCAGCCTGGACAGCTTCTCTCTCGTTCTGCTGGAGGCATTGGAGGCAGTCAGAAGGGGAAAGAGGAAGAAGAGTCCAGACAAAAAGAGTACTATTTGGGCAGGAGAGGTGAATGAGGAAACTGGAACTTAATTTTCTGTTGATTCCTCTTATTTTTAGAACTTTCTATTCTTTGGGGAAGTTGGTTCAAATAAGTGAATTTTTCTTAATTAGAGGCTACCCTGGGAATCATAAGAAAAGACATGGCCCTTGATTTTGATGTACCTCTAGACCTTTGGGATAGATGGGCAAGTAGACAGATGTGTTCAATGGAGGGATTTTACATGGCAAACAGCAGTACACACAGAAAGCCCAGAGCTCAGTATCTGAGGCATTTGGGTTGAGTAAGCAACTGCTCAAGGCAACCCCTGGAAGGGGCTCAGGATTTAGACTCCTGCCTAAGCATTTCTCAGGAAGTTGGGAGATAACAGCCTGTGTGTGTGTGTGTGTGTGTGTGTGTGTGTGTGTGTGTGTATGCACACCTGCACATGTAAACCTAGGGCATGTGAACCTACAGTGTGTGAATGTAGTGCGTGGGAGGAGAGTTCCTGTCGGTTTGGAGTTAGTAGATTATAAGGTGTGAGGTTGGGAGGGAAGGAAGTAATGCCAAAGAGGTGAGAAGGGACTAAGACACCAAGGACCTCCTTCTCCCACCTTCTCTGAGTCCTGGAGGAGGTGAGGAGGCTTCTCTGCTATCTCCAAACACAACCGCCACTAAAGGTGAGCAGCTTCTCTTTGTCAGTGCTCTACCTTATGTCAATTGGCTGAACAATCTCTATTTCAACCTATGACTTTTATTTTCTTAGTTCATGTCTTTTATTAACTCATACACAATTACTCGTCTGGTTTGTTGAAGCAGTAAGACAATATTTGCCGCAATAATGCCTGTCAAAGTGGCTGGCCATAAAAACTCCTGCACCACATTCATCTAAAAGGCGCTTCCCATGAAGGCAACTAATTTTGCCATTGTCATGCACCTTGGAGTATTTCAGGACAGCCAACTTAACCTTCTTTCTGTAATGCATATTCTTTTTGGCTATGGTGTAAGACTTCTTCATTTTCTTAGCACCACCATGAAATCTCAACACATGATGAAGAGTGGACTCTTCTTGAGTGTTGTAATCAGACAAAGTACGTCCATCTTCCAGTTGCTCGACAGCAAAGATCAGTCTTTGCTGGTCAGGAGGAATTCCTTCCTTATCCTGGGTCTTGGCCTTTACATTTTCTATTGTATCCAATGGTTCAATGTTGAGAATGATGGTCTTCTCCATTTTTCCAAAGATGTGCATTTTTAAAAATCCAACAAATATTCATTACACTCCCACTCTGAGGCAGGTGCTGTAATATTTGCTAGGAATACAAGGACTATCAAAACTAGATGGGTTCCTACCTCAGGGTTAGTTAAATAATTACACAAATAAATGTGAATTTACAACTGTTCTAAGTGCAGTGAAGGATACAGATACATGAATATGTATACATTTATACATACAAATATATATGCATGTATATGTATCTTATAAGGGGATTTGACTCAGTCTTGGGGGAGAGATGGTTCATTTGAAGAAGTGACATTCCAGTAGATATTTTGGAAGTGTTAACTAAGACTTAACTAGGGAATACTTGGGTATGCATATGACAGGCCAGGCCTCACTAACAGCTGAACAGGCAGGCCTCCGTAACAACTGTTTCAGCACTAACTGATAAATATTAAAAGCTGATATTCCAGTCCTTATACAAAGGCTGGAATATAACAAAAGCCCACCAAGAGTTTTGCCCAGGCCTCTCTCCTGGACCTCGAAGCATGACAAGATTACGAAGGAAATCTTAACAGGACCCTTTTTAGGATTAAACAAGTTTTACTGGGGGTCTGAAGAAACTCCCCAAACCTCTATGCTTTAGCAGAAAACAAGATAAGGGTAATTACCCCAGCACCTGGACCCATTTAGATCAAGTCAATTTACTGAGGCTCCAGAGGAAGGTCTCCAGGACTCAGACCTTAGTTATGGATTAGAAGATGTTAATCACTTATAGCTTTAAATGAATGCACACTTACACATGGACATATAGCTTAGAAGGCATATAAGCTCTGGAAAAGTTTGTAATTTTGAGTAGGTCTAGTGATAATTTCTAGGCCTTCTCCCTACACCCGGTTACAGAAATGAAAACTCTCTTCTCTACCAGTTCATCTCCATCTCATTATTGGGCCACGAGAATAAGCAGCCTGATCGTTGGTTTGGTCCGGGAATATGCATGTTTAGGGGCTGGGAATATGGGAGAGAGCCTGGCCTCTTAGAGCACCTTGAGGAAAGCCAGCCAGCCGAGGGAAGAGTGGGAGCACCAAAAGAGATGAGACTGGAGGAGCCTGACCTTGCTGGGTTTCGAGAAATCAGGTGCACAGTTTTGTCTTTGAAAATCTGCCTTTTTGTGGTGGTTCCACTGCAGATGGCAGATGAAAAAGGAAGAATACTATGCAGACCCACGAGATTGCCCTAGGACTTTTTTCCCCTCTTACTGCATTGTATCCTTACTTTTTCATAAAAATGCCACTGAGAATCAGTGTAGAATTGACTTTGAAATCAGAATGTTGGTGTTTTCAATGGCATGACTTTGGGAAAATAATACCTGAGAACCTCAGTTTTCTCAAAATTAGAATGGAGATTGTAATACCTATAAGATTAAATGAAATTACATATGACCAGACATAACAGGTGGTCAACAGATGGAAGCTTATTGCGATTCCCAAGTGATTGGTGATTAACTGATGTTCTAGACCAGGGATCAACATTTTCTGTAAAAGCCAGGTAGTAAATATATTCCACTTTTTGGGCCATATGGTATCTGTCTCAATGGCTCAATTCTGCAGCTGCAGCAGGAAAATACCGTGGATAGTATGTCATGAATGGGCATGACTGTGTTTTAATAAAACTTTATTTATAAACATGAGCAGTGGGCCACATTTGGCCCATGAGCATAGTTTGCCGACCCCCATTTAGAACATTTTCTATGGGTCATGATATCCAATGTATGCTATTAAGCAGTCCGTCTTAGTTGCTGTCACATATATAACAATCCAGTAACTCTGCAAGATAGGTATTACTGCCTCTCCTTGACAACTAAAGCTCAGTGATGTTAGGAAATTCATTTCCATTCACACAATCAGCAGTTGCTGCAAAATGAACCCCCGAGTCTCTAATTTCCCTGAACTTAAGCTGGTTTCCTTATTGTGTTTCCTTCTTAACTTGGTATTTAATGCTCCTTGGTTATCCTGATGTTCTTGGAGGAATATAGATGCCCATTATTCTTATGGCACACATATTTCTAACCTAAACTCTTTCCTCAGGCCACCTCTAAGACTGCTGGATTTTGCATTTTTCTTCCCGGGTTTTTTAGCATATGCTCCCTGGGCTTTCTTTCTGCTGCTCTGTCCACATCCATCACATCCCACCTATGTGAGGCTCACATGTATAATTCCTCTTGGCTGGTGATTTCCAGTTTTTCAGGTTTCTCACATCAGAGGTGACTGCCCCGGAGCAGGCTTCTCAGCCTTTAATTTTATTTCGGCTGGACGGTACATGAAACGGGGTCTTGGCAGCTGGAGGGAGGGTTGCATGCAAACTTTTTTAATTTTCACGAAGCAACTTAACAGGTCTGAGACTGGCAATGAAATTCTGCTTTGGGGATATTCAGATGCAGAAGAAAACACAACATGAACCCAATTTATTTTCTTCTGACACCTCTAAAACTATATTTCATACTTGCTCCTTTTTATCACTTCTGAGCAGTGGATTGCATGGATGCCTGGGGCTGATGGCCCTCCAGGATGCGAGTTTCGCTGGAAGCCGGGGAGAGAGCAGACACTAAATTCAGAGTCAAACACAATGACAGAAATAGCAAAAAACAAAGGTTCATGTCAGACCCGAGCCCTGGGCGACTTCTTGAGTTTTCTACTTTGCGGTCAAGTTAAGCCTTTAGAATGCTTTCAAAGGTGTCCTTTCTTTGGGGTACAATTTATTACATTTCTATTAAAATACAGGGCCGCCTCTATCAGACTTCTGTGGCCGGAGGGGGTGATTGTCATCTGCTGTGGTTTTTCACTGTAATGAAAGCATAACTGGGAAGAGCCTGCGCTGAGCCCCTGGGCTGTGCGGGGTTGGAGGTGGTAGGTGCACTCCACATGCAGTTTTCAGTGAACGTGAAAGGTCCTGCTGAGGGCGGTTTGTAGGGCTGTTACAGGAAAGGGATCCAGATCCAGACGCCAAGAGAGGGCTCTTGGATCTCTCACAAGAAAGAATTCAGAGCAAATCTGCAGAGTAAACTGAAAGCGAGTTAATATTAGTAAGAAAGTACAGGAATAAAAGAATGGCTACTCTGATCATAGACAGGTCAGCCCTGGGGGCTGCTGGTTGCCCATTTTTATGGTTATTTCTTGATGATATGCTAGACAAGGGGTGGATTATTCATGCCTCCCCTTTTTAGACCATATAGCATAACTTCCTAATGTTGCCATGGCATTTATAAACTGTCATGGCGCTGGTGGGAGTATAGCACTGAAGTCGACCAGAGGTCACTCTCTTCACCATCTTGTTTTTGGTGGGATTTGGCTGGCTTCTTTACTGCAACCTGTTGCATCAGCAAAGTCTTTGTGACCTGTATCTTGTGCCGACCTCCTATCTCATCCTGTGACTTAGAATGCCTTAACCATTGGGGAATTCAGCCCAGTAGGTTTCAGCCTTATTTTACCAAGATCCTATTCAAGATGGAGTTGCTCTGGTTCACATGCCTCTGACAGAACCACTGAGTCACCCCTCCAGGAAGGTGGGCACTGAGAATTATTACGGGGCAAGAGGCTGCCTCCAGAGGGGCCGTGTGGCAGGCCAGGTCTCACTAACACAGGCCTCCATAACAACTGTTTCAGCACTGACCGAGTGGTGAAGTTAAATATTAAAAGCTGATGGAGCCAGTGCCCTCGTACAAAGGCTGGAATGTAACAAAAGCCCACCAAGAGTTTTGCCCAGGCCTTTCCTGGGCCTTAAAGCATGACAAGATTTTAACAAAGGAATTCTTAGCGGGACCCATTTAGGATTAAACAAGCTTTATTAGGGGTCTGAAGAAATTTCCTAAGTTTCCATAAACAAGCTTTATTGGGGACTAAAGGAGCTCCCCAAACCTCCATGATTTAGCAGGAGACAAGATAAAGGTAATCACCCCAGCACTTGGACCCATCTAGATTAAGTCAACTTACTGAGACTCCAGAGGAAGGTCTTCAGGACTCAGATCTTAGTTATGAGTAATCGCTTATGTCTTTAGATGAATGCACACTTTACATGTAGATATATAGCTTAGAAGGTATATAAGCTCTGGAAAGCTTTGTAATTTTGAATTGATCTGGTGATAATTTCCAGGCCTCCTCCCTGTAACTGCAGAAGTTAAAACTCCCTTCTTTCCCAGTTCATCTGCACCTTATTCATTGGTCCTCTAGAATAAGCAGCCTGACCCTCAGTTTGGTCTGGGAACAGCTAGGCTGTAGAACGATTTCTGAAGGCTTTTGACCAACCCAAAAGCACTTTTCCGTAATAAAACTTGCAAAAATATCAAGTCCATTCATTTTTAAAAGCACCAGCCCCGTAATGGCTCAGGCACTGATTTCTTGACTCTATGCTTTCAGTGGGCCAGTTGGTATTGAATCACCTAATTTTGGTTCACGTGTTCCTGGCATTATGTTTATTTGCAAAGCACAGCCCTGATTGTGCAAATAGTGTGAAACCCAAATTATGTGAATCCTTAGATAAAATTATGGTTCTGAAGGCAGAATTTTCCATGGATTCAGAGGCAGTATTCTCCCGCTTACACCCTGAATTTCCTGGAATCACAAAGCATTGGAATGGTTTTTAAACCTGCACTGATGTAGTACGATCTAATTAATGTACCAGGAGGGTGGTGGCTGGCTTGGGTGTGGCATTACTTAACTCCTAATTCAAGGAATCTTTTAAGATTTACTAATTTATAGGAATTTAAGGAATGTTGGGAAGACATTGAACTAAAATTTAACCCACCTCCACTCCCTGATCTCCTCCCCATTTAATTTTTTTGTGTAGCACTCATGGCACTCTATATTTTTCCTTAAAAAATAGAACAGCTATATTGAGATATCATTCACATACCACCCAATTCGCCTATTTCATGTGTACAATTGAATGCCTCTTAGTCTATTCACGGGTTTGGGCAAACATCAGCCCAGTGCATTTTAGATCACTTTCATCACTGCCCCAAAGAAACCCCATACTCATTAACTCCCTCTTTTCCTTCCCGCCTCCAATCCCTGGCAGCCAGTAGTCTGTCTTTCTGTCTTGATGGATTTGCCTATTCTGGACACTTCAAATAAATGGAATCATACAACCTGTGACTGAAACTGCCTTTGCAAAAATCATAACTGAGAAAATTATGACAGTGAAAGACATCAGACCTAGCTGATATCATCTCGTTTCTAACTGTCACCAGTGGGTGTCCAGGTTCTTGGCGTCTTGAACAAAGAATTGGACAAAACGCACACACAAAGCAAGGAAGGAATAAAGGGCTTTATTGAAAACGAAAGTACACTCCACAGTGTGGGAGTGGGCCCGAGCATAGGGGATCAAGGGCCCCGTTACAGAATTTTGGGGAGTTTAAATACCCTCTAGACAATTCCATTGGTTACTTGGGGTACGCCCTATGTAAATGAAGAGGATGAAGTAAAGTTGCAAAGTTATTTACTTGGCCTACACCCTATGGAGAGGATATTTCCTGTCATAGCTGAAGTGTGAATTGGCCTTCTGTTTCTTGCCTCCAAATTCTATTTTCCTGCCTCATAACCTCTAAACTGCCCTTGTTCATTACTGGGCGTAGGCTGAACTGGCTTTGGGAAGGAATTTAATATATAGTTTAAATAATAGCCTTTCCAGAAAGGCTAAACTGTTCTTGTAAAATAAATGAAAGGCCACTAGCCAACAAGTCAAGATGAAAGGGGCTGGAGTTCTAAATTACCAACCATTATTCCAGAGATCATAAAATTTGCAACTTCCCCAATTACTCTTGAAGGTAACATCACTACTGTGAGCCTAAGACCAACATTTTGAGATTTTTTTTTTCATGTTTTTGCATTTCTAACAACCAGATGGCCCCACCTGGACCTGCCAACCAATTCTGTGGCCCCCACCTAGGAACTGACTCAGCAGAAAAGAACAGTTTCGCTCCCTATGATTTCATTCCCAAGTCAATCAATCAACACTCCCGATTCACTGGCCGCCTACCCACCAAATTATCCTTAAAAACTCTGATCCCCAAGGTCTTGGGGAAGCTGATTTGAGTAATAATAAAACTCCAGTCTCCTGCACAGCCAGCTTTGCATGAATTACTCTTTCTCTATTACAATTCCTCTGTCTTGATAAATCTGCTATGTCTAGGCAGCGGACAAGGTGAACCCCTTTGGGCAGTTACATGACCGTTTGTGCCTGGCTTCTTTCACTGAGCCTCGTGTTTTCAGGGTTCCGCCATGTTGCCAGTGTATCAGAACATCATTCCTTTTTATGGCTGGATCATATTGCATTGTATGGATGGACCACATTTTGTTTATCCTTTCGCCAGGCAATGGACATTTGTGTTGTTTCCACCTCTTGGCTATTATGAATAATACCGCCTTTGCAAAAGTATGACAGTGAGAGAAATCTGACATGGCTGACTCTCCTGCTTGTATCCTCACAGGTTGGCTATCTTTGCTCATTCCTGGGCATGGGTCAAGCTAACTTTGGGACAAATTTAGCTTATAGTTTAAATGATAATAGCTCTTCCCCCAAACTAAACTGTTTTTGGAAAACTGATGAAAAGCCACCAAGTTAGAAGGATGAGAGAGGCTTGAATTCTAAATAATTACCAAGCATTATTCTGGAGGTTGAAAGATTTGCAACTTCCCCAATTACTCCTGCAGATAACATCACTATGACAGAACCTAAGATTGTCCTTTTGAGATGTCTTTTCAGGTTTTTGCATTTCTGACAATCAGATGGCCCCACCTGGACCCGTGACTCAAACCAGTCTTGTAGCTCCCACTCAGAAGTGGACTCAGTGCATGAGGACCATTTACCACACCCCTATAATGGCATCCCCAACCAATAGTATGCCCCCTACACTAGTCCCTGCCCACCAAACTATCTTAGAAAAACCTCCAACCTCCAAGCCGTCGGGGATATTGATTTGAGTAATAATTCTGTCTCCCAAGTGGCATGGCTGACCTCATGCCAATTAAGCTCTTTCTTTACTGCAATGCCACATCTGGGTGAGTTTATTTTATATTTGCAGGGGGCAGGAGGAACACATTAGGCAGTTACACTATGAACACCTGTGTACACATTGTGTGTGTGTGTGGCTCCATAAGTTCTCATTTCTCTTGGATATATGCTTGTGTGTATGTGTGTATTTGTGTGTGTGTGTGTGTGTGTGTCCATAAGTTCTCATTTCTCTTGGGTATATGCATGTGTGTGTGTGTATGTGTGTGTATCCATAAGTTCTCATTTTTCTTGGGGGGGTGTGTGTGTGTGTGTCTGTAACTCCTCATTTCTTTTGGGTGTAATCCTAGGAACAGAATTGCCAGGCACCATGAAGGCCTGGACTTTGGCTGCATTGTTTATTCTGCCTGGCATATAGCAGATGTGCGCCAAACTCTTGTAAAATGAATACATGAATTTTAAAATCCTAATCTGAAGATCTGTGTCCAATCCTTGCCTTTTTTCCAATTGACCCTATAATTTGGGGAAAGGCAAAAATGTTTCTTGACCTCAATTTTCACATCTCTAAAATTTTGGACTGGAATAGATGATTTCTAAAATGACTCAGTAAGTAAACTATATGAAATGATGGGGCTGAGGTTACTTTTCCCTTAAAACATAGGGAAAATGAACAATAACTTTTAAATCGGGGTTGGGATTTATAGGTTAAAAAATGGCTTTGTAATTATTTCTAGCTCTTGGAACAGAGGGCATTTTTCAAGTGAGACTCTCTGATGAAACTTTTAATTTTTTTTATGCTAACAATGGCACTAAAAATGCTATGTCGGCTGATTCAAGAATATGGGAATAACCACAGTGAGAAACACTTATTAGTGGATAAGCCACAGCAATAAGTATATAGAGAAAGTTTTATTAAACACCTGCCAATTTTAAAACATTGGGGTTTCTTCCTAACCTTTTTAAATTAAAAAACGGAAACATATACAACATAGAGAAAATAATGGCAATGAACATGATGTAACTCAGCTTCAACAGTTCTCAACTGCTGACCAATCTTGTTTCAATTACCCCCCGCCAACTGACTCATTTTGAAGTAATTCCCAGACATCACATCATCTTATCTGTCAATATTTCTGCGCCACATAGGATTTGGGTGAGGATTTGAATTTAGTTGATGCTGAAGCTCACCTTCAATCCAATTCAACATCAATTTATGGAGCCTTGAGCTTTTGTCGGTCTCATGCTGGGTTGTGTGGGTGATGTGGAGATGAGTATCACACAGCGTCTGTTTTTCAGGCTTTTTCTAGTGGGAAATAAAGCACCGTGCAAAGGAGAGAGTGCAGTTTTCCCCTGGTATCTGTGGGGGATTGGCTCCAGGAACCCTGTGGATACCAATATCCACAGATGTCCAAGTCCCTGTTATAAAATGTCACGGTACTTGTATATAAACTACACAATCCTCCCATATATTTCAAATCATCTTTATATTACTTAGAATACCTCATACAATGTAAATAGTATGTAAATAGTTGCTCTACTGTCTTGTTTAGAGAAAAATGACAAGAAAAAAAGGACATACGTGTTCAGTACAGATATAATCAGTCTTGTGGTTCTTTTGTTGTTGTTGTTGTTTGTTTGTTTTGTTTTGGTTTTGTTTTTAATTTTCATCCATAGTTGGTTGAATCCTCAGATGCAAAACCCATGGATACAGAGGGCCGGCTGTAATGCACCTTGAGTGCTGCGAAACTGATAATAGAACTACCATTGGAGGTGCTAATGATCAACAACAAAGGAGCAAGTTAATATGATAAAAGGAGGCCAGGATAAAAATGTGGCTCATGCCTGTAATCCCAGCAATTTGGGAGGCTAAGGCGAGAGCATCTCTTGAGCCCAGGAATTCAAGACCAGCCTGGGCAACAGAGCAAGACCCCTTCTCTACAAAATATTTAAAACATTAGCTAGGTATGGTGACACATGCCTGTAGTCTCAGCTCCTGCAGAGGCTAAGGTGGAAGGATCACTTTAGCCTAGGAGGTTGAGGCTGCAGTGAGCCATGATTGTGCCACTGCACTCTAGCCTGGGTAACAAAACATGACCCTGTCTCAGAGAAAAAGAAAGAAAGAGGAAGGAAAGGAAGAAAGCAAGAAAGAAGGAAAGAAAGAAAGAAGGGAAGAAAGAAAGAAAGAAAGAAAAAGAAAGAAAGAAAGAAAGAAAGAAAGAAAGAAAGAAAGAAAGAAAGAAAGAAGGAAGAGAAAGAAAGAGAGAGAAAGAAAGAAAGAAGAAAGAAAGAGAGAAAGAAAGAAAGAAGGGAGGGAGGGAGAGTATTAATTAACATAATTTTAATCTAGAAACAACTCTCAGCCACCAATCTTTGTTTCTTGCCCAAAAATGTTTTATCCTCTGCACGTGCTCCTTGATTTCTGTGTATATGCTGTCTGCTTTGAGTTGCTTGGGTTTTTTAAGAGGCAAGTGTTAGCTTCTATTAGTGTTAGCAGTTGCTTTGAGGTCCACATCTGGATGTCTGAAGTTCAGAGGTCCTGAGGCTGGTGAATGGACTTGGGAATGGAAAATCGAGCAGTTTTATCAAAAGACAAGAAAGCAAGATTATAGAATACAATTCACACTTTCTGCTACACCAACAGGCTTCCCATTTGCTTTTGGCAACTTCTCATTACTGCGATCACTGACCATCCCTATCTGTAAAAATACTCATTGGCTAAGATGGCCCAGAATTGATTCTTGAAAGGTTTTTAAGTTATTCTTTTATTTTATTATGTCTTTTTTGTTTAAGTCTGAGATGACCGTTGTTCATTTTTTGTTAAGTCATCTGTCTTTTATTATAAACATTTTTACCAACCTTTGACCTAATAGAGTCAACTATTGCTCTTTTCTCATTCCTTAATGGTGAGTACAATCTGGACAATGATACACATTTATTAAAAACAAATTAAGCTAAAATTAAACAAAAGGCTACTTTTTTCAAAAATGTCAACAGCACAGGAAAAAATGAATACGAATAGTGTCTACATTGTAAATCCAAGTTGTTCTCTCTCTCTCTCTTTTTTTTAGAAAGAACATTACGTGGCATTGTCTACTGAAGATGGGATTTAGCACAAAAACCATCATGGATTCCATCAAAGAGATCATTAATGTCTCAAAACGTCTCCAAGGATACATGATCTACAAAGGACCACAGAGTGCCTGCAAAATTGGGTTGAAAAACTGAAGAAGGCAAATAGAGTTTATGGCAAGGTTCTGTGTTACTAGACTGCCCTTGAACCCATAGCCATGGAATTTGTTCAAATCCTACACACTGTTTAAGGCATTGTTTAATTGGCACCTTCTGTGTGAGGAATCATGAGTGCCATATACCACTTTATGATAACCTAGGACTCTGGCCCCAGACTCCAATATTCAGGCTAGCAGGGCTAGACCATGTGAAGAACTTGTTTTGCAAGAATAGGAGGTAGCCAAGGCCTGGAATCCAAATAGGTTCCATGATGTTCTTGAACATCTTCCTGACAAGTCCATATTACAAAATGGCAGAGCACAGGCTCAGATTCAGACTGTGGAGCTAGCTCATGCATTGTCTATGCAAGTGCTGAATTTTTCTGCCGTGTCAGAGCTTTCCATGGCCAGGTCAGATAAAGGTCTCAGCATTTTAGCCTCAGCTCTTAGAGCCTCTTTTTCCTGGCCTTTGGTTTGCCAAGTCACTGTCCAAGTATCTGAGTAGCAACAACACATGGAGCTCTAAGCAGAAGTCCCAGGTGGTGATGCCTGGGATGTTCTGGCTTTGGTGGAGACCCAAGCAGAGGTCCCAGGTGGTGACTCCTGGGATGCTCTCACTTTAGTAATATTGATTTCAGCTTTCTATCACTTGCCTTTAATAGTCAAGGTGTCCAAAGTCACAAATTCAAACCCCAATGGAAGAAAATAATAATTTGTTCCATGGGTGCAAAAATACAGTCTGATATCTCAAATTTATTCCATTGATTATTCTTTAAACTAGAAGAGGTATGTGTCAACACAGAAATGGTCTTTATTATGGAGAACAAATTCCTTGAATGTGTATACTATTGATTCTAGGTCAACAATGTCATTTTCAGATTTGCAGGGCAGCAAAGTTTTGCTTAAAACTCCCTCCTCTTAGATGATTTTAGCAGTCACCTTAGCGTCTACATCCTGAAGGTGTCCTTGATAGTACGTTTTCTGCTCCTCTAAAGTAAGGGGTCAGTCTGTGGTCCCCGTGGTGAGATTGGGTTCTTCCTGCCTATTCCTGGAGTGGCATGGAGAAAAGAGCATGGATTTACAGAACAGACATTTGAGAGAGAGGTAGGAAACTCTGTATTTATTTAAATGCAAACTCAAATATTGCAAATTTAGTAAAACATGTGGGAAGAGTTCTTTTACAGAGCAATTTTCTGTTGCCTAGGATATAAATCCTTAGAGTTTTTCTGTGTAGTGATTGGCATTTACAAATAAGAACCTTCCCTGTTTTGCAAGGTTACATGTTAGTTAACGTTTGCAATGCCTCTTGAGTCGCTAATTATTTTGTTTATATTCCATGCTCAAAAAATCAGAGGGGAGGAGTTTCACCTCAGGCTTTGGCTCTGAGAACAGTACAGCAGAAGTTTTGATTTTCATCCACAGAAAGTAACAGGGGGTTGAATAATCCAAATGACCAGAGGTCAGATGCCTCTTGATGCTGTGTTGTTCTTTCAGCGGAACCCACATTCAGAATTCTCTAAGGAAGGAGCTGGGACAGAGGTGCTAAACTTTGCCTCAAAAAGGATCTTCTTGGGTGGCTGGCAAGATGACTGAATAGGAACAGCTCCGGTCTGCAGCTCCCAGTGGGATCAATGCAAAAGGCAGGTGATTTCTGCATTTCCAACTGAGGTATCCGGCTCATCTCACTGGGACTAGTTAGACAGTGGGTGCAGCCCATGGAGGGCGAGCAGAAGCAGGGTGGGGCGTTGCCTCACCCAGGAAGCTCAAGAGGTTGGGGAACTCCCTCCCCTAGCCAAGGGAAGCTGTGAGAGACTGTGCCGTGAGGAACCGTGCGTTCTGGCCCAGATTCTATGCTTTTCCCATGGTCTTTGCAACCCGCAGACCAGGAGATTCCCTCAGGTGTCTATACCACCAGGACCTTGGGTTTCAAGCACAAAACTGGGCGGCCGGTTGGGTAGACACTGAGCTAGCTGCAGAAGATTTTTTTTCATACCCCAGTGGCTCCTGGAATGCCAGCAAGACAGAACCGTTCACTCCGCTGGAAAGAGGGCTGAAGCCAGGGAGCCAAGTGGCCTAGATCAGTGGATACCACCCCCATGGAGCCCAGCTAGTTAAGATCCACTGGCTTGAAATTCTCGCTGCCAGCACAGCGGTCTGAAGTCCACCTAGGACACTCGAACTTGGTTGGGGGAGGGGCATCCACCACTACTTAGGCTTGATAGTTTACATTCCCCTCACAATGTAAACAAAGCTGCTGGGGAGTTCAGACTGGGCAGAGTTCACTGGCTGCAAAGCTGCTGCAGCCAGACTGCTTCACTAGATTCCTCCTCTCTGGGCAGGGCACCTCTGATAGAAAGGCAGCAGCCTAAGTCAGGGGCCTACATATAAAACTCCCATCTCCCTGAGACAGAGCACCTGGGGGAAGGGGCGGCTGTGGGAACAGCTTCAGCATTCCTGCCTGCTGACACTGAAGAGAACAGTGGATCTCCCAGCACAGTGCTCAAGCTCTGCTAAGGGTCAGACTGCCTCCTCAAGTGGGTCCCTGACCCCCGTGCCTCCTGACTGGGAGACACCTCCCAGTAGGGGTTGACAGACACCTCATACAGGAGAGCTCCAGCTGGCATCTGGTGGGTGCCCCTCTGGGATGAAGCTTCCAGAAGAAGGAACAGGCAGCAATCTTTGCTGTTCGGCAGCCTCCACTGGCGATACCCAGGCAAACAGGGTCTGGAGTGAACCTCCAGCAAACTCCAGGAGACCTGCAGCAGAGGGGGCTGACTGTTAGAAGAAAAACTAACAAACAGGAATAGTATCAACATCAACAAAAAGGACGTCCACACAAAAAGCCTGCTGGTCTGAAGGTCACCAGCATCAAAGACTAAAGGTAGATAAATCCACAAAGATGAGGAAAAACCAGTGGGAAAAGGCTGAAAATTCCAAAAACCAGAGTGCCTCTTCTCCAAAGGATCACAACTCCTCACCAGCAAGGGAACCAAACTGGATGGAGAATGAGTTTGACGAATTGACAGAAGTAGGTTTCAGAAAGTGGGTAATAACAAACTCCTCTGAGCTAAAGGAGCACGTTCTAACCCAATGGAAGGAAGTAAAGAACCTTGAAAAAAGGTTAAAGGAATTGCTAACTAAAATAACCAGTTTAGAGAAGAACATAAATGACCTGATGGAGCTGAAAAACACAGCACGAGAATTTCGTGAAGCATAAACAAGTGTCAATAGCTGAATCGATCAAGCAGAAGAAAGGATATCAGAGACTGAAGATCAACTTAATGAAATGAAGTGTGAAGACGAGATTAGAGAAAAAAAGAATGAAAAGGAACAAACAAGACTCCAAGAAATATGGGACTGTGTGAAAAGACCTAACTTACATTTGAAGGGTGTACCTGAAAATGACGAGGAAAATGGAACCAAGTTGGAAAACACTCTTCAGGTTATTATCCAGGAGAAACTCCCCAACCTAGCAAGACAAGCCAACATTCAAATTCAGGAAATACAGAGAACACCACAAAGATACTCCTTGAGAAGAGCAACCCCAAGACACATAATCGTCAGATTCACTAAGGTTGAAATGAAGGAAAAAATGTTAAGGACAGCCAGAGAGAAAGGTCAGGTTACCCACAAAGGGAAGCCCATCAGACTAACAGTGGATCTATCTGCAGAAACACTACAAGCCAGAAGAGAGTGGGGGCCAATATTCAACATTCTTAAAGAAAAGAATTTTCAACCCAGAATTTCATATCTAGTCAAACTAAGCTTCATAAGTGAAGAAGAAATAAAATACAGACAAGCAAATATTGAGAGATTTTGTCACCAGCAGACCTGCCTTACGAGAGCTCTTGAAGGAAGCACTAAATATGGAAAGGAAAAACCGGTACCAGCCACTGCAGAAACGTAGCAAATTGTAAAGACCATTGACACTACAAAGAAACTGCATCAACTAACTGGCAAAATAACCATGTAGCATCATAATGACAGGATCAAATTCACACATAACAATATTAGCCTTATATGTAAATGGCTAAATGTCCTAATAAAAAGACACAGACTAGCAAATTGGATAAAGAGTCAAGACCCATCAGTGTGCTATATTCAGGAGACCCATCTCACATGCAAAGACACACATAGGCTCGAAATAAAGGGATGGAGGAATATTTACCAAGCAAATGGAAAGCAAAAAAAACAGCAGGAGTTGCAATCCTAGTCTCTGATAAAACAGACTTTAAACCAACAAAGCTCAAAAAGGACAAAGAAGGGCATTACATAATGATAAAGGGATCAATTCAACAAGAAGAGCTAACTATCCTAAATATATATGCACCCAATAAAGGAGCACCCAGAATCATAAAGCAAGTTCTTAGAGACCTACAAAGAGACTTAGACTCCCACACAATAATAGTGGGAGGCTTTAACACCCCACTGTCAATATTAGACAGATCAACAAAACAGAATATAAACAAGGATATTCAGGACTTGAACTCAGCCCTGGACCAAGCAGACCTGATAGACTCTACAGAACTCTCCACCCCAAATCAACAGAATATACATTCTTCTCAACACCACATCACACTTATTCTAAAATTGACCACATAATTGGAAGTAAAACACTTCGCAAATGCAAAAGAAAGGAAATCATAACAAACAGTCTCTCAGACCACAGTGCAATCAAATTAGAACTCAGGATTAAGAAACTCACTCAAAACTGCACAACTACATGGCAACTAAACAACCTGCTTGTAAATGACTACTGGGTAAATAATGAAATTAAGGCAGAAATAAATAAGTTCTTTGAAACCCATGAGAACAAAGGCACAACATACAAGAATCTGTAGGTCACAGCTGAAAGTGTTTAGAGGAAAATTTATAGCACTAAATGCCCACAGGAGAAAGTGGGAAAGATCTGAAATTGACACCCTAACATCACAATGAAAAGAACTAGAGAAGCAAGAGCAAACAAATTCAAAAGCTAGCAGAATACAAGAAATAACTAAGATCAGAGCAGAACTGAAGGAGATAAAGACACGAAAAACCCTTCAAAAAAAATCAATGAATCCAGGAGCTGTTTTTTTGAAAAGATAAACAAAATAGATAGACTGCTAGCCAGGCTAATAAAGAAGAAAAGAGAGAAGAATCATATAGACACAATAAAAAATTATAAAGGGGTATCACCACTGATCCCACAGAAATACAAACTACCATCAGAGAATACCATAAATACCTCTACGCAAATAATCTAGAAAATCTAGAAGAAATGGATAAATTCCTGGATGCATACACCCTCCCAAGACTAAACCAGGAAGAAGTTGAATCCCCAAATAGGCCAGTAACAAGTTCTGAAATTGAGGCAGTAATTAACAGCTTACCAACCAAAAACAGCCCAGGACAGATGGATTCAGAGCTGAATTCTACCAGAGGTACAAGGAGGAGCTGGTACCATTCCCTCTGAAACTATTCCAAACAATAGAAAAAGAGGGACTCATCCCTAACTCATTTTATGACACTAGCATCATCCTGATACCAAAACCTGGCAGAGACACAACTAAAAAAGAAAATTTCAGGCCAATACCCCTGATGAACATCAATGTGAAAATCCTCAATAAAATACTGGCAAACTGAATCCAGCAGCACATCAAAAAGCTTATCCACCATGATCAAGTCGGCTTCATCTCTGGGATACAAGGCTGGTGCAACATATGCAAATCAATAAACATAATCCATCACATAAACAGAACCAATGACAAAAACCACATGATTATCTCAATAGATGCAAAAAAGGCCTTTAATAAAATTCAACACCTCTTCATGTTAAAACTCTCAATAAACTAGGTATTGATGGAACATATGTCAAAATAATAAGAGCTATCTATGACAAACCCACAGCCAATATCATACTGAATGGGCAAAAGCTGGAAGCATTCCCTTTGAAAACCAGCACAAGGCAAGGATGCCCTCTCTCACCACTCCTTTTCAACATAGTATTGGAAGTTCTGGCCAGAGCAATCAGGCAAGAGAAAGAAATAAAGGGTATTCAAATAGGAAGAGAGGAGGTCAAATTGTCTGTTTGCAAATGACATGATTGTATATTTAGAAAACCTCATCATCTCAGCCCAAAATCTCCTTAAGCTGATAAGCAACTTCAGCAAAGTCTCAGGATACAAAATCAATGTGCAAAAATCACAAGCATTCCCATACACTAATAATAGACAAACAGAGAGCCAAATCATGAGTGAACTCTCATTCACAATTTCTACAAAGAGAATAAAATACCTAGGAATATAACTTACAAGGGATGTGAAGGACCTCTTCGAGGAGAACTACAAACCACTGCTCAAGGAAACAAGAGGACACAAACAAATGGAAAAACATTCCATGCTCATGGATAGGAAGAATCAATATCATGAAAATGGCCATACTTGCCCAAAGTGATTTATGTATTCAATGCTATCCCCATCAAACTGCCACTGACTTTCTTCACAGAATTAGAAAAAACTACTTTAGACCAGGTGCAGTGGCTCATGCCTGTAATCCCAGCACTTTGGGAGGCTGAGGTGGGCAGATCATGAGGTCAGGAGATGAAAACCATCCTGGCTAACAAGGTGAAACCCCATCTCTACTAAAAATACAAAAAAAAAAAAAATTAGCCGGGTATGGTGGTGGGCACCTGTAGTCCCAACTACTCAGGAGGCTGAGGCAGGAGAATGGTGTGAACCAGCAAGGCAGAGCTTGCAGTGAGCCGAGATCGCACCACTGCACTCCAGCCTGGGCAACAGAGCAAGACTCCATCTCAAAAAAAAAAAAAAAAAAAAGAAAAGAAAAAAGAAAAAACTACTTTAAATTTCATATGGAGCCAAAAAAGAGCCCATATATCCAAGATAATCCTAAGCAAAAAGAACAAAGCTGGAGGCATCATGCTACCTGACTTCAAACTATACTACAAGGCTACAGTAACCAAAACAGCATGGTACTGGTACGAAACAGATATACGGACCAATGGAACAGAACAGAGGCCTCAGAAAAAAATGTCAGGTCTGTATAAATGGATCTGTCAGGTGGTGCATGAACATGCAGCATCCTCTTGTCTGTAGCAGGACCTTTACCCGTAGCAGGTATAAGACAGGGGCTGAAGCTATTCTGACATCCTTTTTTTTTTTTTTTTTTTGAGATGGAGTCTTGCTCAGGCTGGAGTACAGTGGTATGATCTCGGCTCACTGCAACCTCCACCTCCCAGGTTCAAGCGATTCTTCTATCTCAGCCTCCTGAGTAGCTGGGATTACAGGCACCTGCCACCACGCTCAGTGAATTTTTGTATTTTTAGTAGAGACGGGGTTTCACTGTCAGGCTGGTCTTGAGCTCCTAACCTCCCACCCACCTCAGCCTCCCAAAGTGCTGGAATTACAGGTGTGAGCCACCGCACCTGGCTGTTCTGACATCTATTGACCTTATCCATCATACAGGCAGTCCTCTCTTTTCCTCCTCTTGTATAACTTTATGGATAAAAAGCTTGGCTGGCTAAGCTGATATTAATACATCTAAATGAGATCCTGAGAATCTGTGTTTGGAGCCACGTGGGGAGCAATCATTAGTCTTTGAAAAGATGAATAATTATTCTCTAGGGCAATTTTGTTTCAAAAACTGAATGCAAAGGGGCTCAATGCTTATGGCCAAATAGGAGTCCAGTCTATTCTATGTACCACCAGGTCCTACCCCAGATAGATCCTCCTAATTTTGGGTTTGCTCAAATCCATCATCCATCCAGCAACCCCCTACTGCCCACCTCCCTACCCATAAAGCACCACAAAATTATTTTTTATGCCCAAAAGGAATAATTTATTTAAAAGGCCCTTTGCAGATAGTCATTGCATTCTAAAATGTTACACAACACAAAATAATTATTGTGTAAATATTTAGGTTGAAATAATAGCATACCTTCCAAAAAATTTTACAAAGCGATTTTCAGAATGGCTAAATGATTGACAAAGAGTGACTCCATTGCTAAACTGTGTTAATTCAAATTCAGACTTATTTATTAATTATTATTATTATTGTTATATTTCTTTGGGTCTTCATTCTGAAGTCTCCTGTGTGTACACATTAATTTGTATGCCTTTTCTCCTAATTATCTGCCTTTTGTAAGTTTATTTTTCAGTGAAACTTCAGGTGACCCTGTGGCCCCTATACCCCACACACTTTATGCCCAAAAGGAATAATTTATTTAAAATGCCCTTTTTAGGTATGTCATTGCATTCTAGAATGTTACAGAACACAAAGCAATTACTGTATAAACTTTTAGCTTGAAATAATAGCATACCTTCCAAAAAATTTTACAAAGAGTCTGGATCTTGCTCTACGCAAGCTGGAGTGCTGTGGTGCAATCATAGCTCACTGCAGCCTTGAACTCTTGGGCTCAAAGGGTCCTCCCACCTCAGCTTCCCTAGTAGCTGGGACTACAGGTGTGCACCACCATGCCTGGCTAATTTCAAAAGAAAATTTCTTGTCAAGACTGGATCTTGCTATGTTGCTCAGGCTGGTCTCAAAATCCCAGCCTCAAGTGATCCTCCTGCCTCAGCCTCCCAAAGTGCTGAGATTACAAGCATGAGCCATGCCCTGTGGGCCCAGTTGTGCTTAGGGGAAAGTACTTTGTTTAGAAAATGTGATTAACCCTTCACAGTTTTCAGACACAATAGGTTGTGTCCTGCAGTTGTTATTAGTGTTTAAGGGATGATTAGCTTTTGCAGAGATCTGTTCTGAAAAGCAGAAGAGATCCACCTTTATTCCTACAGCAGGGCCTGACGTGGGAACATTTCTTCACACCCCACCTCCTGGGTTTCTCCCTGAGACAGAGCCTGCCTTGGTGTGGCAGCCAAGAGACGAGGACACATATGGCTTGGGTGGAGGTGGAACTCCAGGCTGCCGAGAAGTCTATGGACAATGAAATGCCATGCCCATGGCTATTTTAAGAGCAGATAGATGTTTTTAGGGGAGTTTATGTGGGTAGCAAGGTTTGTCATAGGACATCTCAGCCTTAGGGTGATTTGGGAGTCATTGACACCCACCGTGCTCACATACACTCTGTTGCCTTCTTTTCACAGATGCTTTAGAGAGGCTTGGCCCCCCGTCTGGGGGCCATGTCATGGCCATAAGGAAGGCAGCGAGTGCACAGGGGGAGCTGCTGGTCTCAGTAAATCCTGGAAGTGACTGAACAACGTTGACCAACACTAGATCTATGGGAAGATACTGGTAACAATGAAGGCTAGGCCCTTGGAAACATAAGAGATGAAGAAGGGCCAGGTGCGGTGGCTCACACCTGTAAACCCAGCACTTTGGGAGGCCGAGGCAGGCAGATCATTTGAGGCCAGGAGTTTGAGACCAGTCTGGCCAATATGGTGAAACCCTGTCTCTACCAAAAATACAAAAATTAGCTGGGTGTGGTGGCACATGCCTGTAGTCCCAGCTACTGGGGAGGCTGAGGGAGGAGAATCGCTTGAACTGGGGGGGAGGAGGTTGTAGTGAGCCGAGATTGTGCCACTGCACTCCAGCCTAGGCAACAGAGAGACTCTGTCTCAAAAAAAAAAAAAAAAAAAAAAAAGAGATGAAGAAGGTGGAAACTAATTACCAATGACTCCAACCCCCTAAAACACAGACCCCTGCTCAGCCAGCACACTGCAGCTTTAAGAGATGATGGTGACACCAAACTTTGCTCCCCAGAGAGACGATCGACCCCACCATCAGCTCTCCACATCACAGACTCTGAGCCACAGTGAAGACAGTGACTCACACCCCCCTGCCCCAGACCCACAGGGCCAAAGTCTTCATATTCATGAGATTCCCAGATGGTTCACTTGCTCCTGAAACTGAGAAAGGCACAGACACATCCTTGTTAAACACAAACCTTCCCTTCCACTGATCCACCAGATAGAAATATAATTTTGCATGTGCGCCTCTGCATCCCACCTTATTTCTGTCCACTGTGTACTACACAGCTGGGGGTGAGTATGTGCCTGTGTGCAAGTGTATGGGGTGCAGGGGCCAAGGGGTCCCCTGAAGTTTCACTGGAAAATAAACTTACGAAAGGCAGATTAACAGGAGAAAAGATATGCAAATTAATGTGTACAAATAGGAGACTTCAGAATGAAGGCCCAAAGATACAGGGGAAACTATCCATTTTTATGCTAAGGTTCAACAAAGCATGGACAGCATGCAGAAACAAGGTTGGACAAAAAGGGCCTGATCTAAAGCTGGTGGACTGAGTGTGGAAACCCAGCCAGGCCTGTCTGTCTAGATTCTTCTTGGCCTCTCTGAGCAGTGCTCCTTCCTTCTGGGTGTGAGGTGGGACCCTCTCTGGAATTCTGGAATGGGGGTTTTAGGATCTACAGTCAAACAAGGTAGGTCAGGGAATTTCTTTATGGCCAGTTTTTACACAGAAAGGCAGAGGGAAAGTTAAAGTCCTATTTTTAGGTTTTATGGCTGGCTTTGGAGAAAAGGGTTCTGGTTTCTAGGACCAGCCAAGGGAAGGAGGGCTTCTAGTTTCTCTGAGGCCTCCGGGAAGGATGGGACTGAGACAGGAAGGCAGGAGAAGGTCACAGAGAGAAGTTTGCTTCCAAGGCCACTGCTGAGGCCTGCATTTTGCCGCATTGTTTTATGAGCCCCAACATGGGGTAGTGAAGAGTTGGTGACTGCTCTGGATCTTTTTTTTTTTTTTTTTTTTTTTTGAGACGGAGTCTTGCTCTGTTGCCCGGGCTGGAGTGCAGTGGCCGGATCTCAGCTCACTGCAAGCTCCGCCTCCCGGGTTCACGCCATTCTCCTGCCTCAGCCTCCCACAGGCGCCCGCCACCTCGCCCGGCTAGTTTTTTTGTATTTTTTTAGTAGAGACAGGGTTTCACCGCGTTAGCCAGGATGGTCTCCATCTCCTGACCTCGTGATCCACCTGTTTCGGCCTCCCAAAGTGCTGGGATTACAGGCGTGAGCCACCGCGCCCGGCCTGCTCTGGATCTTTTTTAATGAAGGTGGGGACATTTTCAGGACGTGGGCGCAAAGCTGCCACTCGAACGGACTTCCGGGTGAGGGAGAGCATCTGCTGCCACACGGACCTGGATGGCAACGCTGTATTCTCTTGGATCCTCTCAGAGCTCCAGAGGGTCAGAGGGAGGTGGCTGCAGCCTGCCTAAGAGGAAGGAGAAGAGAAAGAAGAAGCAGAGTTCTGATGTCTTCAGGCAAGAAAAACATGCTGGGGACACCAGCTAAGGAATGAGGGCCAGGAGAGAAAGGAAAGGGCCAGGCAGGAAGCCGGAGACAGGGGACAGCCAGGTCTGGCAGCATGGGGGAGGAATGACGTGGGTCTGCCCTAGAGAGAGGGCCAGGGCGGCTGCAGATGCCTCTGTCCTCCTGTAGCAGGCGCTCTCCGGGAAAGGAGTCCTACAGGACCAACTCCTGGTTCCTGAAAGGAGGAACATGACAAATGACCAATGACCCTCAACCCCTGAGACACGGCCTCCTGCACACCCTCCCTAGACACAGTCCCGTCTCTTTCCAGTGCAGAGAGAAGGCAGTGGTGCACTTCCCTTACCTTCCACCAACCAGGAATCAGCTTCCACCCTCAGCCACGCTGTGGGAGCAGCACACATGAGGCCACCATCAGGGAACCTCGTTAAAACCAGCATCCCTGTTCCTCACCATCCTTAACATGTGTGAAGGTGGCTGGGTGGGTGCAGTGGCTTATGCCTGTAATCCCAGCACTTTGGGAGACTGAGGCAGGAGGGTCACTTGAGGTCAGGAGTTCAAGACCAGCCAGGGCAATATAGCAAGACCCTATCTTCATAGAAAATACAAAAAATTAGCCTGTGATGGCATGTGCCTGTAGTCCCAACAACTCAGGAGGCTGAAGTGGGACGATCTCTTGAGCCCAGGAGTTCAAAGTTGCAGCAAGCTATGATTGCACCACTGCACTCCAGCTTGTGTGATAGAGTGAGACCCTGTCTCTAAAAAGAAAAAAAAAAAATCTGAAGGCATCCAGTCTAAAGGACTCCAACACAACTTTCAATATTTGGAATTTATTGTCTATAACTCAAGAAGTTCATAAAGTATTGGTGGAATGATTATGAGAAATGGCAGAGTGAGATAATCTTTTTGCTCAAATTGTACAATTCTTTGATGCACTCCATCATTTACTTATTTTCTATATAACAGGCATAGAACCAGGATTCACTCAATTTTAGTAATTTTAACTTTTACAGGTGGGTGCGTATGTGAAAAGATACAATATGTATGTTGTGGTATACAAAACAGCAAGCAAAATTGAACACTTACATGCAAACATATCTACACAAAATAGATATTTTTATTTCCTATATTATATATAAAATATATATGTAATAATTGTAGAAAAATGTGCTTTAAAGGACAATGATGCATTTCCTAGAAGAGTACAGCCTCTAGGATTATCAGATTCTGATTCTGTGGGACCAAACTTACATCCTCATACATTGTAGATAATTGAGTGCAAAATCATTCCTGTCTATTCATATGCAAATTCTGTCCTGTCTGGTATAGTTTCAATTATTTCCTTCCCGAACTGTGGAAGAAGGTAGTTTTATGTCCTCAGGTTTCAATATTCCTGATCTATAAATGTGTGTGTTTGGAATCGACTTTGAACTGGTTGCAACATCTTACAACCAGTTTCCTAACTCAAGAGTTAAATAAAGTCTTTAATACTGTTTATTTTTATAGCTGCATAGGTTTTTATTTTTCCTGCTTATGAAAATGATTATTTAACAAGCAACATAACATTAGATATCCGATTGACATACTCCCACAAATGAAGAGAAGATTGGGTTTTATATACTGTATACCTAATTATTTTGTGTATAACTCCTGTTTAACAATAATCTTAGCACTCATCACTGCAGTTTATTGAGTGTATACTATGCAGCTGGCTTTGTTCTTTAGCATTTGTATACAGTATTGTGTTTAATTGTCACAGTCTTTGAGGCAGGTAATTTTGTATTATATGAGGCGACTGAGCTCAAAAACTTTGATTTGCAAACAAAATGGGCATAATCAATGCATGGAAAGGCTCGCATTTGAATCCAGGTCTCTGTGATATTCTAAAGCCATCTATTCTTTTCTTTTATGTATATTGTTGCATGGGTTACAACCATGTGCTTGGGGGTAAGAGAAATGTATCTTTTCTGTGTCTGTCGAACCATTTCTCTAAATGTGTATTTATGAACAAATTTTCTCCTCTCCAGTGTGTTTGAAAAATATCCTGGAGTTGCGTTAAGCCTGTTTTCATGAGCCTCTCTTCCGACCTTCAGCTGCTTACTGTTTTAAAACAATATTTGCAAGAAAATAAATTGCAGCTCTCATGGAAGAGCATTTACGACAGGCTTTAGGGGATCATTATGCATCGGGAAGTCATTTTCCAAATGACACTTCAGTGACCCCAAAGAGCCTTAAATCAAAGAAGAGAGCCTTGGCCTGTGACCATTTCATGCAAAAACAGTTACTGACTTCTGTTTGTTAAAATAATCAAGGATATATCTCACAGAGGACAGTGTTACCTAGCTTTTAATTCTTTGGATGATTGTCTGGGCTTAAGTAGATATCACTGTTTCCTTGGTCCTTATGAATTGAGATGGTACTAGGAGAGGGAAAAAATTAAGAAAGGTGTTATCTGACATAGCAGTTGAGAATATCTAAATGAATTATTGCAAAGCTAGATTACAAATTTCTTGGGGGAAACGATCATATCTTATGTGACCTTTAATTCATGGTGGCATGAACATCACCTCAAAGGAGCTCAACACTTTTTATTTATTTATTTACTCATTTATTGACTTTTTGCTTATTTGTTTATTTTTTGAGACATAGTCTTGCTTCATCGCCCAGGCTGGAGTGTAGTGGCATAATCACTGCTCACTGCAGCCTCAACCTCTAGGGCTCAAGCAATCCTCCCACCTCAGCCTCCCAAGTAGTTAGGAGCATAGTTGTGTGCCACCATGCCCAGCTAATTTTTAAAATGTTTTGTGGAGACAGAGTCTCACTATGTTGCCCAAGCTGGTCTCAACCCCCCAGGCTCAAGCAATCTGCCTTCCTCAGCCTCCCAAAGTACTGGGATTACAGGCATGAGCCACTGTGCCCAGCTCAATACCCATTTCTTGAATCAAATTCGTGTATCTTCCCAAAGTGGGGAATCAGATCTTTTAATCACTACTTAGTTTTCCTTTTGCTTCAATGGCTTAGTTCTCCTGAAAGCATATAGAATGTGCATTTCTCACCATTTCCTGTGCATTTTCCAGAAAATAAGACATATGCTAATGTTATTTCAATTGAAAGAGTTTTGACTACAAGTATTATGGCCATTTGAAAATAACTTGCTATTTGTATTATGCAAAAGACCTTGTCTAAAGCACTTTGTTTGTAAATAAAGCCCCATGTTGCCTGTAATAAAGATATGAACCCACATTTTACTTCCTAGAATGCTTCTAGAAAAAGTCCCTGAATAGGCATGCTAATGCAAGCCACTTATCCCTGAGTGATTTGAACAATCGCATTCTTCTTGTTAGAAAATGTGACAAATGGAAAACCTGGCAAACACTCACTGAAGAGTCAATTCCTCCTGCAAATATAGAGTCAGTTTTGTAGAGTGCTGGCTTTAGAACCTGTGTGTTTCTTTAGAACAGCTGCAAAATGTTGGGCATGAGGGATTAAAACCAATAGCCCAAATATTGTGCATATGATCTGAAGGAATGGCATGATGGAAAATCATTTCTCGCCTCTCACTTTGAGCACAGCATTTGGTGGTTAGCATCAAGGGCCCATTGTTTGCTCTCAGACCACCTGATCTCATCTTTAGGGGTTTCACAAACACACCCCTGCAGCATCTCTCAGTTAGCCTGCATATTTGTTTATGTGAAAAACAAAAAGGTTTTTTTTCTCTTGTGTCAGCCCCTACTCACTTCTGATGCCAGATGTATGAGGGTTTTTCCCCCATAAACCAAGCAATTCTCCAATGAATACCCACTAGGTGTCCTATAATTCAGTTCCATCCTGACAGTCTCTGCCTGGAGTTAGAGTGGGACCCAGCAGGTTAAGGGCTCAATCCCACAGGGCATTCAGACAGTATAGACAGAGGGCTCTGAGCCAGGCTTTTTATTAACTGAAGGAGGTAATAAATGCTCCACAGGCATTCCCATTTCCAGCCTCCCTTTCTGTTAGCTGTGCCCATGTGTCCATGTCCTCCCAGGAAGAAGCCAAGCAGAATGAAGCATGCCAGAACATCCTTATAAAAGTACCCCACAGATTCCCCCCCTACTCTTTCTTCCAGCTGACTGTGATGGTGATGCCCTCAGGGACCCTTGAAGACATGAGTTGAAGATCATAGAAGCATGACAAGTTGGATACCTGAATGATTGTGTGGATCTGAGTCTCCCAGTGCCCTGCAGTACACAATCACATTGTTTATGAGACTGACTATGTCTGAGCCAGAATCTATTGCATCTATTTGATGCTGCAGCTTAGCCTGTGCTAAGACACCAGCTTTGGTAAAATAGTCTCGGAGCTTCATCTGCCAATTAGAGAAGATGACAGCACCAACATCTGTTCCCCCAAAAATAAATTAAATAATGCATGTAAAATGCTTTCTAATGATAGTTTCTTTACGAAACACCTATTGTTAGAATTAAGAGAGATGTGAGAAATAACTTCTTATCAGATATGTCTGAAACTCTAGATTTATTCACACAGAATGGTGTTAGAAATGTAGTTTTTAGAGAATTTACAAAGAAATCAACAGCCATATAAAACCAATTTTAAACCATCTAAACTTTAGCATTGTATGGAACTCAAAAAACAAAAAGTAAAATCAAAACATTTCTTTGCACATAAAGGAAACTTTTCTACTAACTGAAATTTGTTGCATCAAAGTCTGCATTTTGAAGAGACTGTAATTACAGTGACATATGCTCTGGGACCCCTTTAACAAAATAAGACCTTTCCAAAGTGACTGTGTTATATAGAAAATGAGTTCTTGTTGTAGAAATAATAGAATCTAATCCAAACAAGGGACTTTCTGGAATTGTCTTCTATTTTATAAGGAAGATTGAAAACAAGATAGAATATAAGGGACTAATACCTACAGTTGTGAGCTTCTTAAATTTATTGTGTGTGAATGTGTTTGTAGACTCAAACACTGGGGTGTAGTATTTCAGTCAAACAAATTTGATGGAATTAGGCAACTTAATGAGAAAGTGTGTGCTATTTTATTTGGCACTTTTTTTTTTTTTTTTTTTTTTTTTGAGACGGAGTCTCACTCTGTCGCCCAGGCTGGAGTGCAGTGGCCGGATCTCAGCTCACTGCAAGCTCCGCCTCCCGGGTTTACGCCATTCTCCTGCCTCAGCCTCCCGAGTAGCTGGGACTACAGGCGCCCGCCACCTCGCCCGGCTAGTTTTTTTGTATTTTTAGTAGAGACGGGGTTTCACCATGTTAGCCAGGATGGTCTCGATCTCCTGACCTTGTGATCCGCCCGTCTCGGCCTCCCAAAGTGCTGGGATTACAGGCTTGAGCCACCGCACCCGGCAGGCACTTTTTTTTTTAACCTCAGAGGCAGACCCTGCTAAATTAAAACAGTGATCCAACCACAGTGACTGACATTTCTACCACTGGATAAAATTATACTTACATAGCACAGAGAATGAATTTTGTGTGCTCGACACTCTCAAGAATGTTATGGATTCTCCATATATGGAAAATAATAATAATTGTTTCACTTGTTAGTTCTTTCAGATCACGAATTGATTTTCCTTTTCATATTTGAATTGTAGAGTACCCTTAAAATGTTTTATTAATTCCTACCATACTTCAGACTCCTTGAAAGCAGGTTTCCACTCTTCAGAAGCAGTTCACTTGTTTTTTGCATTATTTATGAAGGGTATGTTTATTCTTTCTTAGCATAAAGAGGGCTTCCTGCAAGTGCGCTGTTGCTATCACGGATAAAGACCGTGCACGGATATGGGATTCCAGAGCAGTGCGAGGATGAAACTCTGGACTCAGACTCCCGAGTTCTGTTCTTGGGTCATGCACTGACCATCTATATAAACTTAGGGATGTAGCTTGAAGTCTGTGCCTCATTTGCCTCATTCATAAAATATAAATGATAATTACAGTCTCCTTCCCAGAGTTTCTGGGAAGATTAAGGAGAGTCATTAAACAGTTCTTTACTCCTTGTAAATACTTAATCCATGGGGGTAATTTTTTGGTTAATATTTGCTTGTTACCTGGTTTGTTCCTCTTTTCATGAAACAGTTGTTTAGCACTCTGTGTGTGCTAGAGACTATGCTAGTTTCTTGCAAATATAGGGATGAATGTAAGCAAGCTTTGGTGGATTTCATGCTTGAGAGGAAACACCAACACATGGGTAGCCTTTTTTTTTTTTTTTAGACAGGGTCTCACTCTGTCGCCCAGGCTGGAGTGCAGTGTCATTATCATGGCTCACTGCAGTCTTCACATCCTGGGCTCAGGTGATCCTCTCACCTCAGTCTCCTAAGCAGCTGGGACTACAGGCATGGCTAATTTTTGTGTTTTTTGTAGAGATGGGGTTTCACCATGTTGCCCAGGCTGGTCTTGAACTGGGCTCAAGCAATCCACCTACCTCATTCTCCCAAAGTGCTGGGATTACAGGTATGAGGCACCATACCTGGCCTACTTTTGGTGAGTCTTAAAGGATGAATAGGAGTTTGCCAGGTGGCATTTTGGTATAGGAAATAGTTATTAAAAAAAAAAATAAGGAGAGTGTAATTAAAATGACTTTTGTATGTGTGAAATCCAGATCCAGCCCACATCCTGTTTTTGTGGGGAAAAAAAAAAAAAACAGTTTCATTGCAGCAAACCCTTGCCCATTTATTTCCATACTGTCTATGGTTGCTCTCCCACTGTAGTGGTAAGGTATGAGTAGCTGTTGCATGAATCATATGGTGCAAAGAGCCTAAAATATTTACTGTCTGACCCATCACATACACAAAATAGGCTGGCCAACCTGTGTTCTATACTCTGTTGGTGGCAGCTGATTTCTAAAGCTACTGTCTCTTCATGACCTAATGTTTTATTTTTGCTTTTCTAGCTGTCAACACCTGTGTAATCAATTCCCTACATTCAATCTCCTCTGTGGAAATAGCTAGTGTGATTCCTGGTTTTCCAACTGGATCCTGTCATAGTCTGATTTGTGCTGCTATAACAGAATACTAGAGTCTCAGTAATTTATAAAGAACAGAAATGTATTGGCTCGCAATTCTGGAAGCTGGGAAGTCCAAGATTGGGGGTCCAGCATCTGGCGAGGGTCTTTGTGCTGTGTCGTCTCATGGCAAAAAGTGAAAGGGCAAAGAGGGTAAGAGAAAGAGCAAGAGCAGTAAGTTACAGAGCAAGACCCTGCCTCGAAGAGAGAGAGAGAGATAGGTGGAACTTGGCCTTATATAAGAAACTCACTCCTGTGATAATGACATTAATCCATTCATGAGGACAGAGCCCTCAATGGCCTAATCACCTCTTAAAGGTCCCACCAATTAACACATGAGGGCAGAGCCCTCAATGGCTTAATCACCTCTTAAAGGTCCCACCAATTAACACTGTTGTAATACATTGAGAATTAGATTTCCAACACCTGAACTTTGGGGATACATTGAAACCACAGAATTCTGCCCATGGCCCCCTGAATTTCTGTTCTTCTCACATGCAGAATACATTTATTACATCCCAATAGCCCCAAAGTCTTAACTCGTTCCAGCACTAACTCAAAAGTCCAAAGTCTCATCTAAATCAGATACGGGTAAGATTTAAAGCATGATTTCTTCTGAGGCAAATTTCTCTCAGTTGTGAGCCTCTGAAATCAGACAAGATATCTGCTTTCCAAATACAATGGTGGGACAGGCATAGGAGACACATTCTCTCAAAAGGAAGAAATAGGTATTTGTAAAGAACAGAAATATATTGGACTTACAGAAATGTAGGTCCAAAACTCAACAGGGTGAACAACATCAAATCTTAAGGCTCCAGAATAGTATTTCTTGACTCTATGTTCCACCTTGTGGACACACTGGGGTGGAAGTTGGGCCTTCAAGGCCCTGCGGGCCCAGACCCCACCATTTTACTAAAGAGCACACACAGTTACTCTGATGAGTTGGAGTCAGGTGCTTGTGGCTTCACCAGGCTGGCGTTACATGCTGGTAGCTCTGTAGTTCTGGGGTCTCAGGATCAGGGGGTTACTCTTCTCCCACAGCTCCACTAGGCTTTGCCCTGGTGGAGACTGTCTGCAGCAGCTTTTCCTCTGTCACAGGCCTGTTTCTGGGTCCCCAGGCTGTCATTGACATCCTTTAAAATTTGGGTGGAGGAAGCCATGCCTGCACAGCTCTTGCATTTGGTATGCCTGCAGAATTAGCACTATGTGGACACCACCAAGGTTTGTGACTTTTGCCTTCTGCAGTGGGGAGTCAAGCTGAACCTGGGCTCACTTGAGCCACAGCTGGGGCACCTGAGGAGCACTGCACTGGAATGTGGGAAGCAGACACTTCAGGTGGTGCAGGGCAGTGAGTACTGTGGTCCCACGGGCACCATGGGCCTCTCTTTTGACATATTTCCTTTCCCCAGACCTTGGCACTCTGGGCCTGTGATGGGAGGGGCAAAATTGCTAATTTCTGAAATACCTTCAGGATCATTCTCCCATTGTTCTGCTGAATAGCTTCTGGCTTGTTCTATCATGTTATTTTCCTTATCTCTTGGTCACACCCCTGTTTTCCTCTCTTGAAAATGCTCTTTCATTCTTGATCTCATAGCCAGGCTGAGAATCCTTCAAATCTCCAAGTTCTGTTTCCCTTTTAATTATAAATTCTGCATTTAAATCATTTCTCTCTTCTCACATTTTATTATATGCAATGAAGAGAAACCACACAACATCCTGAATGCTTTGCTGAATTTCTTGCTTATCCATCTTAAGTTCTACCTTATGTAAAGTCTTAGGACGTGAACACAATTCAGCCAAATTCTTTGCCACTTGGTAAAAAGTATGGCCTTTCCTCCACTGTCCAGTAAGTTGTTCCTCATTTCCATCTGAGACCTCATCACAAGGACCTTTACTCTTTTATTTTTATTTATTTATTTATTTATTTATTTATTTATTTTGAGATGGCGTTTCAATCTTGTTGCCCAAGAGTGCAATGTTGGCTGGAGTGCAATGGCGTGATCTCGGCTCACTGCAGCCTCTGCCTCCCAGGTTCAAGTGATTCTTCTGCCTCAGCCTCTAGAGTAGCTGGGATTACAGGCGCCCACCACCATGCCTGGCTAATTTTTTGTATTTCTAGTAGACACGGGGTTTCACCATTGTAAAAAGTAAAGTAGAGGTTCCTCTTCAAAGACTTTCCTCCCCATTTAATTAGAAATAAATAGCAACTTTTCTTAGAAGCAAAATTTATTCAAAGGCCTGTGCTAACATTCTTAAATATCCACTAGCCTTGATAAAGAAATCAATGCACTTTATGTTCTTAGCTCCCACAATTTAGCCTAAATATTTGCCCTGGCATGCTTATACTGGTCCAAGCAAGCATTAGGTCATAGCCTGTTCCTCTTTCTTATTTGAAGGTGTTTTTACCTTTCTCAGCATTCCACAAGTTACTTCCTGCTTCCTTTGTTCTCCTCTACCTTTGCCTCTTTTAAAATATTCTAAGTTGCTAGCCAATACAGAACAAATACAGAATGTGAGGTCCCGTTCCAGCCAATGGAAACCAGACACAGCAGTAGGGTGAATGCGTCAGGTTATAAATGACCCTATCTCCTTTGTTCAGTATAGTCTCATGGCGAAACTGCTGGAGAGTGTACTCTTTCTGCAGAAAGTAAAAATGGCCTTGCTGAGCAAATTAAATTTATGTTCAAGTGCTATTTCCTTATGGCACCAAGGAACAAGCATTTCAAACAACCATGTTGGTCAAGCTGGTCTCGAACTCCTAACCTCAGATGATCCACCCACATCAGTCTCCCAAAGTGCTGGGATTACAGGCGTGAGTCACCAGGCCCAGCCTCTTTACTCTTTTCTACCAGCATTGTGATCACCACCACTTAAGTAATCTCTAACAAGTTCCAGACTCCTTTACAACTCTCCTCTTCTAAGCCTTCATCAGAATTGCCCTTAACATTCCATTTATGGCAATGTATACTTTTTCTAGCCTGCTCCTCCAAATTCTTTCAGCCTCTACCTATTACCTAGTTCCCAAGCCACTGCCAAATTCTCAGGTATTTGTTAAAGAAGCAACCCCACTTCTAAGTACGAGTTTTCTGTCTTAGTCTTTTCTGTGCTGTTATCACAGAATACCACAGCCTGGATAATTTATAATGAAGAGGAATTTACTGGTTCACAATTCTGGAGGCTGGGAAGTTCAAGACTGAGAGGCTGGCATCTGGTGAGAGACTTTGTACTGTGTTATCCCATGGCAGAAGGCAGAAGAGCAAAGAGAAGGTAAGAGAGAGTGAAAAACAGAGCTGAACTTGTTTTTTTTAAATAAGAAACCCACTCCTGAGATAAACTCATTCCCATGATAAGGGCATTAATCCATTAGCCTTCATGGCCTAATCACCTCTTAAAGGTCTCTCCTCTTAAACCTGTTGCATCAGGGATTAACTTTCCAATGCCTGAACTTCAGGGGACACATTCAAACCACAGCAGACCTTGACTGATAGAACACTATCCAGCTCTCTTTAACCATATCTTCAACTTCTCCCCTGGGCTCAGGCTGCATGCATCAGCAGTTATTTGGGATAAGGCACAACACTGATACTTCCAGTAAAAGGATAGATGAGAGTTTCCCATTACGTAAGTGGTTTGCTTTAAATTGTTTACAAAATTTTTCATCTGCCTTTCAGTGTTTAGTCATGGCTTTATTGGACATGATGAGGTGAATCCATTCTCGTTCTCATCTCATCTGAGAGACGCGTGCCCTCAGGCTCACATAGGTGATGCTGTGTGGAAGATGCCAGGCAGTGGAAAGGAGGGGGCTTTTCAAAGCAGACCCAACAGAGTACAAAACACATAAATTGCCAGGAAGTGACTCCTGCCATTAAGAATGGAATCAGGACCCTTCTATGGTGCCTTTTGGTTGCAAAGTCCATGACAGAGTTGTGCCTACCTAGGTTGGGCCATAGTCAGAGGGAGAAAATTCAGTCTCAGTTAATAAGTACTTAATGTTAGGCATTTTGTACACCATAACAGCAAAGCATCCTTCTCTTTCTAAATATATATTTATAAAGAATTTGCTGAAAATGAACACTTTACAGTTGCAGAGACAGAAGCTAAGAATATTCTGCAAACAGGGTCACCACCTCCAGCCCAGATAGTTCAGAATGATGTTTTTGAACATCTTTCCCATGTTTTGGGCATTTTCCCTCCCCACAAAATTTTAATAGAGATATACTACATATCTGTTTATGTACTGCATGCATTTCTATACTTTACTGATAAAGATAGTTTGATTTTTTTTTTTTTGCCCTAAAAATATATTTTTTCCCCTAAGGAGCAATTTTTGCCCCCACTGAAGATGCATACTTGACAAGAAATAGTAGTGGCCGAGTGTGGTGGCTCATGCCTGTAATCCTAGTGCTTTGGGAGGCTGAGGCCGGCAGACTGCCTGACAACACAGTGAAACCCCGTCCCTACTAAAATACAAAAAATTAGCTGGGCGTGGTTGCATGCACCTGTAGTCCCAGCTACTTGGGAGGCTGAGGCAGGAGAATCACTTGAACCTGGGAGGAGGAGGTTGCAGTGAGCTGAGATCGTGCCTCTGCACTCCAGCCTGGGCGACAGAGTGAGACTTCATCTCCAAAAACAAACAAACAAACAAACAAGAAATAGTAGGATTGAGTAGGCAGAAAAGGAATTTAGACCAGATAGAAAGGTGATTTATCTTCATCATCACACTGGCTACAGAGTCTTATATGTTCCTGAGTAACACAATTCACAAAATGTCTATATATCTACACAAGTAGCTAATTATTGTTTGCATATATGTGTCATGTATATGTTTATATTATTCAGGGGTAGTATGTAGGCCCTATAGTTTAAACTGTATATAGTCTAATTAATGAATGGAGTTTAAATTATTCTTAATGTATTTTTCTGTCATTTTTTACATAACTCAGAAATAAAAGCATAGGATCCCCTAAATATTATGTTATATAAGTGACTTATCAAGTGGACAAATTCTGGTGCTCATTGTGAGCAAAACTGGTTAAGCAATATGTTTTAGGGAAAAAAGCCTCATTAAAATCTGTCTTCCCATCGTAATTATAAAAGCAATAATTTCTGTTGAAAATATGGATATAGTAGAAAAGCATAATGAAAACTAAAAAAATTTTCCGTGATCCTAGCACTGAGAGAAACATCACGGTAAATGTCTTGGTGTCTGCACACACAAACATAATCTGGGTATGTTAAGAAGGCATGTAAAGAACTAAAAGTCGACCAGCCTAAGCAGCATAGCAAGACCCATCTCTACAAAAAAAAAAAGAATAGCTGGGCATGGTGGCATGCACCTGTAGTCCCAGCTACATGGGAGGCTGATGTAGAGGGATCATTTGATCCTAGGAGTTGGAGGCTGCAGTGAGCGATGATCATGCCACTGCACTCCAGCCTGGGCAACAGCGGAAGACCATGTCTCTAAAAGGAAAAAGAAAAAAAGGAACTAAAAGTTAAAAGAGGGCAAAAGTCTCTAAGATAGACAGAAGTACCTCAGTATGTAGTAAAGAATTTAATCTTGTTCAGAAAGAAATCTGCTCAGGGAAGTGACCCCAATGCCCTTGGAATGTCAAGCCTGGTAGGATTGACTGCCTGATGGCCTTGGGTCACTGCATAGTTTAGTAATGTGATGTAGGGTAGGAGGCTGGTCATGCCAGTCTATCAGTGGAATGTAGGACAGGGGCTTTGACCCATGCAGCATCAGCTTGACCTCCTGAGGGGCTGGAGATGGAGATCTGCCCCATGGGCAATCATCAACACTCGTGTGATAGAGCCCCAGTGAAATCTCTGGACTCAATTCTCAGGTGGCCTTTCCAGGTTGGACATACTCCATGCATACTGTCACATAGCAATGCAGGGAAAACAACACTGCCCATGACTCCACAGGGACAGGACATCTGGAAGCTCAACATTTGCAACTTTTCCCGACTCTTTTCTGTATGTGTTTTACCTGGGCTGACTTAAATCTGTCTCCGTTAGCTGTAATGAACCATAACCATATGCATAACACCTTTCAGTGACTCCTGTGAGTCCTTTTAGCAAATTATTAAAACAGGGTAGTTCTGTGAACCTATTTGAAATTGAAGTGATTATGAGAAGTGAGCCAGCCTTGAGGACTGCCCCTCTAACCTTGCAGTTGGCTGACACAGACTGACACAGAGCCATCTATATGAGAGTGAGCACAAGAGGGGTAAAAGCCAAGAGGAGCCAGTATGTGGTGAGAAGGATGCAGTGCATGCTTCCAACAAGGATGCTGGAGAGCTCGCCTGGGGGTTTCTAGCACAGCACCGTCCATCAGGACTAGAAAGTGCATCCCCTCTATAGTATGCCACATGCACGGACTGACCCTGTTTAACAAACTGGGAAACAAAGGAGCCCAGAATATTATCAAGTGCCAAAGAATGTTAGAAATGATGTGTTCATTGTAAGAGGAACAGTTGTTGAGGATTGCATTAGTCCATTCTCACACTACTAATAAAGACATACTGAGACTGGGTAATTTATAAAGGAAAAAGGTTTCATCGACTCAGTTCCGCAGGGCTGGGGAGGCCTCAGGAAACTTACACTCATGGTAGAAGGGGAAGCAAACACATCCTTCTTCACATGGCAGCAGCAAGGAGAAGCGCAGAGCAAAGGAGAGTGGGAAGCCCTTTATAAAACCATCGGATCTCGTGAGGACTCACTCACTATCATTGAGAACAGCATGGAGATAACCACCACCATGATTCAATTACCTCCCACAAGGTCCCTCCCATGACAAGTGGGAATTATGGGAACTACAATTCAAGATGAGATCTGAGTAGGGACACAGCCAAACCATATCAGGGGCTTAGTGATCAACAAGAGCTTTCTGGAGGAGGTAGGCTTCAGCCAGGCTTGGAGGATAAGTGACATTTGGAAAAGCAACTTGGAGAATGGGGGCTATAGGGGTGAATGTTCAAGGCGCTGCTGCTTAGGGAATGTTCTTGCTGCAGGGCACAGACCCTGGCATTTCTGTAGGAATGTGTCCATGCAGTAGAGCTCCAGGAATCAAATTTGAAAAGTTTATGGTTGATCTTGAACCTCTGGCTAAACAATCTGGGTTCTATCCTACCTATTTTATGACTTCTTCTCTTTCCCTGTGGCCTCAGGAAATTGGTTTCTTCATTTGAAAAAAAAAAAGTGGGGTATTAATATTTAACTTACGTTTCTTATGAAATGTAAGTAGGAAATGTACATAAAATATTTATTAGACTACCTCATACCTTTTGAGATGCTCAAAATATGGGTTTTCTTTTATCCCAACCATGAACAGCCTCCAGGTTTAAGCAGGAGAGTTCTATGAAAAATGTGATGTTTAATTTTTTTTCTAGACGAAATAAAACAACAAAGATGAAATTGAATTAGAAATAAATTGAAAACCAGAAAAAAGAAACTCAATTGAAATAAGACATAAATATAATACCGGGTATTTTTAAATTAATATTTATTTTAAATTTCGTGGTCAAAACTAAACAAGGAATAACTAACAGTGGGGAAACTTCACAGACACTGTCTTTACCAGGTGGTCATGGCTAACATCATAATGATAAATCATGTGAACTCCTAATATGATATGATGAAAAGTGCTCCTCACCTCTAAGATCTTCTTCCCCAAAACCTCTAACTCTAGTTTAATCATCAGAAAATATCAGACAAACCAAGATAGAGGAACTAAGATAAAATACGTCTTAGTCCATTTGTGCTGCTATAACAAAATACCTTAGACTGGGTAATTTATAAACAACCGACATTTGTTGTTCACAGTTCTGGAGGCTGGGAAGTCCAAGATCAAGATGTGACAGAGTCTATGTCTGGTGAAGACTCACTTCCTGGTTCCTAAATGGTGCCTTCTTGCTGTGTCCTCACATGGTGGGAGGGCAAAAGAGGGGAGCAGCTCCTTAACACCTCTTTTATAAGATCATTAATCCCATTCATGAGGGCTCCACCCTCATGAGCTAATCACCTCCCAAATATCTCACCTCCTAATACCACCACACTAGCAACTATGTTTCAATGTGTGAATGTTGGGAGAACATATTCAGACCATAGCAATATCAAGGTCACACAAAACAAGGAACTTCTGAGAAACTCTCACAGTGTAGAGGAGACTAATGGTGATGAATCGTAACAGTATCCTGGATTGAATCCTAGAATAGAAAAGATCATTATTGGAAAAACTGTGGAAATCCTAATACAGCCTGTAATGCAGTTAGTAGTTCTGTACCAATGATGGTTTCATAGTTTTGGCAAATGTGCCTTGGTTGTGTAAGATGTTAACATTAGGGGAAGCTAAGATATATGGGGAATCTCTGTACTATCTTCATAACTTTTCTGTACATTTAAAATTATTTCAAAATAGAAATTTTACTTTAAAAAATTACTACCAAAGGAGTAAAGAGTCAAGGAAAGGAAAATTGTTCCTAATCCACTATGGACTGTACAAATATATGTAATGCCCATTGAACACTTACTTTCTGTGATATTCCATTTTCTCAATAATGGGTGTTTCCATATAGCAGGATTGGAGATGAGCTTATTGGGTCCCTAAATAAAATCGTGATCCAGGAATATTCTGGGATGACTTCAGTTGTAGCCCCTGTATATAACAGTTATCAAGAGTGAAATTAACTACCCAGGTTTTGGTTTTAATATGTGTCTTCTCCCACAGGGCCCAAAATCCCATGAAGTTGTTGGTGCTCCAAACTCTTTCTTCTCCTCTAAGAAACTAAGGGCAACCAGAATTTCTTGTCATTTTTGCTATCCCTGGCATTGACGTTTTATTCTAAACATTTAGGATCTAATAAATAGATATTCTAAAAAAGTTCCAGCCAATTCAGAGTGTTCTGCAACCAAGGAAGGCATGCCGACTGCAGCACTGGTAACACATCAGCTGCAGTCCTAAGCCAGGCACTGTGCACAGTAGCAGTTTGCAGCAAGTTGTAGAAATGGGCCATTTCTACTCAAGAGCATCAGACACCATTGCATTTATGCCTGGCTGAGCTGGGGAGGTTGTCATCATGCAGGCATCTTCTAAATGGTTTCAGGTGTCATCATCCCTCCACTGGTAGAGGCCATGGAGAATGTGATCATAGCATAAATAGAAGCTCCATTTCCCATTCCGTTGGAAAATATTTGTGTGAAGAGCAAAATACGGTGCTGGAGTCCCCTTGAGATGTCATGGAACTAGAGCCATAGGATCCCTAGAGTAAAGAGCTGAGTAGAATAAGGATTTATCAGTTATTGGAAGAATACAGAACAAAATATCCAGCATTTTGTTGGATGGCTCGATAGATAGATATGATGGATGGGTAGATATAATGGATGGATGGATAGATAGATAGATAGATAGATAGATAGATAGATAGATATGATGGATGGATGGATGATGGGTAGGTAGGTAGATAAATGTAGATAAATGAGATAGATTTTATATATATAATACATATATCTATATTTTGAGAGATAGAGATTTATTATAAGAAATGGGTTCATGCACTTGTGGAGGATGACAAGTTCTAAGATCTGCAGAGTGAGTTTGGAAACTGGGGATCCAGGAGCGCTGATGATGTCGTTTCATTCCAAAGTCCTGCAGGCTTGAGACCCAGGAAGAGCCAGTGTTTCAGTTTGAGGCTGAAGGCAGGAAAAGAAAACCACACAACCAAGGTCTCAGCTCGAAGTTAGTTAGGCAGAAGGACTTCTCTCTTACTGAACGAAAGATCAGTCTTTTTGCTCTACTCAGGCCTTCACCTGTAGGGCGGGCCATCTGCTTTACTCAGCCTACCTATTTACAGGATACTGTCATCCAAACCTATTTAAATGTTAATCTCCTTTTTAAAAACACGACTTATAAGCAATAGAAATGACTAACTGATGAGAAATAAGTTCAGTTATAAAACTATGACTCCATCTTTTTTTTTTTCTTTTCTTTTTTTTTGAGACAGAGCTTTGCTCTGTCACCTAGGCTGGAGTGCAGTGGCACGATCAAGGCTCATTGCAACTTCTGCCTCTCAGATTCAAGTGGTTCTCCTGCCTCAGCCTCCTAAGTAGCTGGGACTACAGGCATGTGCCACCACTACTGGCTAATTTTTGTATTTTTAGTAGAGACAGGGCTTCACCATGTTGGCCAGACTGGTCTTGAATTCCTGACCTCAAGTGATCTGCCTGCCTCAACCTCCCAAAATGCTGAGATTACAAGTGTGAGCCACCACACCCAGCCTGACTCCATCATTTTAGCAGATTCTTTCTATTGGAAGTGAGCTGCCATACTGGAGACATGGCAAGGTCCCATTTCCACACGGCCAGGAATTGAGGGTAGCCTCAAGCCAATAGCCTGCAAGGAATCACATCCTCCCAAGAGCCATGTGAGTTAGCTTAGAAGTAGATTCTTCCCCAATGGAACCTTCAGATGGATGAGGTGAGATCCCAGCCCTGGCTGGCACCATGATCACTGCTTCATGAAAGATCCAGAAGAAGAAGATACTTAGTGGGCTAAGCTATGCCCAGATTCCTGACCCAGAGAAACCATAATGCATGTGTGTTGTGTTAAAAAGATAAAATTTGGATGTAATTTGTTTTTCAGCAGTAGACAATACAGGGAGTTTTGACATTATCATTTAACATAAGGGTAATGAAAAGCAATATTTATAAACAGAAAAATAAAGAACATTTGTTTAATAGAGTTATCTCCAGAAAGATTAAGCAATTAGCAGTTGGGGATGAGAGATGAGCCCTAATTGATGTACAAGAGGAACAATATGTGGTTGCTAAATAGCCTCTTAAAGAAAAGCAGACCCTTTGGTTTTGTGGAACGTGGAGTTTAGTGGTGTATATGGGTTTAATGGCTGTGCTTCACTGGAAAGATACAGATCATCAAAGGAGGAAAAGGATAAGGAGGAGGGAGAATAGGAGCAAGAAGATAGTGAAAAGCATACAAGGTGATAAAGATCTGGAGGACTGAGTCAAACCCCTCCATCTCACTTGTGATACATTTAATAAAGTTTTCATAACAAATCTCAAAGTGCTTAGTGGGAATGGAATTCTCATGGAAAGCAAGAAAAACAAATTCTGCATGCCATTTGTCTCAGGCCACTCAGATGCAGAGACAGCCTTCTTTCTGGGTTGTTGATATAGTGTATGTATATGTCAAGGGCCACTCAACTCCAGATATATGATTTCTGTGATATGATTTCTTTTCTGTTCTGATATATCATGGTGCCATGGGTTGACCTAATGTGTCACCATCTCTGACTTCTGTGCAATGGCAAAGGATTGGCTTAGGAAACACCAACATCATGTGCCTCCATTGTGAACACAGCTCATCACCACTGTGATGGTGGTGCCTCCTTGCTGAGCATGATACCAGTCTAGTTGTTGTTTAAATTTCCATGAAAGTGGACAGTTCCCTTATGCTCCACAAATGCTAGATTGAAAAACCCTGGAACATCCATGTCTTTCCTGTTTTATCCATTTCAGAGACATTCATTGTGTTGGAATGACCCAATCCACATTCTGGGATGGAAAATGATCCACAACACTGCCTTGAGTCAATCACATGATATGCAAACTATGGACAATGATCATGTACCAGAAAATATTCTTGTTTTCTTTAGCATCATCTAAAACCTTACTATTCGGGCACAGTCTGGCACCAACAGCGCGGGCTTCACCTGGGAGCTTGCTGGAAATGTGGACTATCAGACTGCACCCCAGCTCTGCTGAATTAGAATCTACAATTTTAACAAAACTCCCCAGTGGATATATGTGCACATTAATGTTTAAAAAGCTCTGTTCTCAAATATGAAACATGAAACATCAGCTGCCCCAACTGATAAAATGGGAAGCGAGCAAAAGAGACCAGAGTTGGTATTTAGGAGTCTGACTGCGGGGCTGGAAGGGCAGTTTCTCAATCTCTCAGCCTCTGCATGCTCTGAGAGTCTCAAAGGAGTAACGTAAAAGACGAAGTGTCAGTTTCACCCAAGGACACTTATTTAAAGAGTGATTGAGAAAGGCACTCCTTTCCTCCCCTTTTCTAAAGCCTGCAAATAGCTGTCAGAACCAAAGAATAATTTTAGGTGAGTTCTCTCCTGAGTCAATATAAAAATAGTGCTTTTGTGTACTAGGAGAATGGGCCTCACTCTATCTAAAACCTCTTCATTTGTTTTATCTGCAGCCACAAGTCATGGAGGCAAGAAGGGCAGGGAATCACGTTAGATGTCTAATTTTCCTCCTCTTCCTTTTTCCTTTTAAGAGGCTGGCTGTGAAAGGTAGTATCATTTGAAAGCCCAAAGGACAATATTGTGGTCAGACGCTTGTTCTGTTTAAAGGACAAATGGAATTGCTCAAATTTTAGCATCTGTCTATAACTTTAACCACTGTCAAATTATGAATGATATGGTATATAATTTTCACTGGATTTACATGCAATTCAAACAGCTTAATTTTTTTTTTTTTTTTGAGACAGGGTCTCACTATGTCTGGTGTGATCACAGCGCACTGTAGCCTTGAACTCCTGAGCTCAACTGATCCTCCCACTTCAGCCTTGCATGTAGCTGGGACCACAGGAACGTGCCACCATACCTGGCTAATTTTTAAATTTGTTGCAGAGATGGGTTCTCACTGTGTTGCTCAGGCTGGTCTTGAATTCCTAGCCTCAAGGAATCCTCCTGCCTTGGCCTCTCAAAGTGCTGGGATAATAGGCATAAGCCACTACACCCAGCTTCATACAGCTTAATATTTTTTAAAGCACATTTTATGTGGTTACTACTTCAATTAATAACTTTTGGGTTCACCTTAGTGATAAAATGTAAGTGATCTATGAATCTGTTCCTTCCCAACTGCCATTTGTAGTTGCATCCTCCCTCAACTGTGCCATTTTTGTGTTTTTGTTGAGACCAAGACAATATATAATGCAACTTTCAGCCAGGTGCAGTGACTCATGCCTGTAATCCCAGCACTTTGGGAGGCCAAGGCGGATGGATCACTTGAGGTCCACTTGAGGTCAGGAGTTCAAGACTAGCCTGGCCAACATGGTGCAGCCGCATCTCTACGAAAATACAAAAAAATCAGCAGGGCGTGGTGGTGCGTGCTTGTAGTATCAGCTACTTGGGATGCTGAGGCAGGCGAATCCCTTGAACCCGGGAGGTGGAGGTTGCAGTGAGCCAAGATGCCGCCACTGCACTCCAGCCTGGGCAATAGAGTGAGACCCTGTCTCGATAAAAATAAAATAAAATAAAATAAAATAAAAAAACCAGACAATATATAATTCAACTTTTAAAACAGCTTTTCTTTTTTGAAGCATCAAATTAATTCAAGTTTACTTTACACCTAGAAAATACCTATAAGCATAAAGAACACTGTGAAGACTAACAACAAACCCACCATGGGAATGATTCATGTTTCATAGACGTTTGTGTGACCTTCCATGCTTTATTCAGTGTAGCAAAACTTTTAATGTTTTTTCCACAAGACAGGATCATTATGTAATCACTGCTTTGTGATGGTTTTTTACATTTCAGATATGATTCACGTCTTTCTGTACAATACACATAATTGTTTGAGATCATTGTTTTTGGGTACACATTACTCCAGTTGAGAGCTCTGCACATTTTGTCTTCCCTGTCCCAGTATTGGGCAATAAAGTTGTTGTCAATTCTGCTAAAACAACCTTGTAGCTAAATCATTCCTTATATTGTCAACTGAAGAAAACGAGGTTCGTAAATTTGGAAAGAAGAGCTTTATTTCTTATAAAGGGTTGCAGCTTGCAGGGTGGCTGTTCTGACAGACTGAAAAGTGTAGCCTGTGGCCAGAAGTCAGAAACAGACACTTCGAGGGAGGGGCAAAGGGAACAGGAATTTATGCTGAGCAGGGTGGTTGAATATACATATTCAATAAGCTGTAAAAGGAGTCACAAATATTCATGAAAGAAGCAATGTGTGTATTTGCAATGGAGCTTCATGCCCCCTCATGGGTCTCAGGTACAAGGAATGGTGATGTTAGCATGATCCCAGGGTTGAGTTCTCAGCCTTCTGAGGTCAGAAGGTGAAGCAGAGGACACTAACACCCTCACTGCAGTTCTCCATAGACGAGCCAGAACCACTCCATGGTCAGGGTCTCTTATCAGGAAGAAATACTGGTTGGTGGTTGTGCTGAAACCACAAAGGGTTGGGGCAGCATCGGGCGGTTGGTTGACATCCGCAGTGGAGTCTTTGGAAAGGGCTGGTTTCTATTTAACCCGTAAGGAAGCAAGTCTAATGGTGGTTAGCGAGGGATGGGGTATAAGGAGGTGTGTCTGACACCCCGTCTCGTCATGGCCTTCGGTTTTCAAGGTTATTCTGGGGTCCCTTTGGCCAAGAGATGGTTCATTAAGTCAGTTGTGGGACTTAGAATTTTGTTTTTAGTTTACAATATTCATGTTTATCTCCTTAGGCTAAATTCCCAAAGTTTGAGTTTCCGAGTTCAAGTGTGTGCACAACTTTATGATTTGCTTTTTTTTCTGTGTTTCTTTTTTTTCAATTTATGCATTTTTCTGCAAGGTGCAAAAGTTCCCTTACTGGTGCTTTCCTGAAAACTCTTGGGAACCCCCTTAAAAACATTATTGCAATTTTCATAAATTGAAAAGGACTAATTTCATCTTTTTAATAAACATTTCTTTGATTTCTTTGTGTATATTGACCATTTAGATTTTATTCATCAACTGCTGCCTTACCTTCCTTGGCTTCTTCTAAGTCTCTCCTTCAACTTTGCAGCTTGCTGATGTAACCAAGTTGGGTCTAGGAGCTTCTGGACCCTTCCACATACAACACACTGTTGACATCAAACCAAACTAGGGTTCACTTACCCCGTGCCCCAAAGCCAAACACTGACATCAGGATTGCAGTAAGAGGAAGTGAAGTATTTATTGAGGGCAGCAAGCAAGGAGAATCAGGCAGCTCAGGCTTAAGACCTGACCTCCCTGATGGCTTGCAAGTGGAGGTTTTTGAAAGGCAGGGGGGCAGAGATTATAGGCAAAGCCGTAAGTTAATACATGGAGGCCATACATTGGTTTTACCTAAAAAAGATGAGACATCTCGATTTCAGGGGAGTGGCCTACAAGTCATAGGTGGATTCAAAGTTTCTCGATTTGTGATCAGATAAGGAGACAAAGTTTTGTCTAAAAATTTGGGATCAGCAGAAAGGAATGCTGAGCTCTGGTCCATGGGCATGACTTCCTCTAGTCCCCTCAGGAAGAAATTTAGAACAAAGAGTTGCAGTCAGAGCTCAGTCCTCAGTTGCCCTTTGTCTGAGGTCTACATGCCAGCAGATTCATTTGTTCGGGGATCCAGGCTTCTGAAAAACAACTCAGGAACATATGCTAAGATATAGGGACCCAAACAACTCTTGGCTATGAGCTTCCTTGGGTATTGTTTTAGGCTACTATTACCTTCTGGCTTATCAAGTTACTCTTTTACTTCTCAGGGCCAGCTAGATGCCTGGAATTTCCCTTGAAGGAACTCTAGATTTTCCCTTATTTCCATGCTTGGAAACAGGGGATGGATGGGGGGGCAAACCCCTAAGAGAAGTCCCTGGTGCATCTCACTGTCATGTATAGCATGTTTTTCAAATAATGTGGAATCATTCCATGTATTAGTTCATTTTCACACTGCTGTAAACATACTACCTGAGACTGGGTAATTTATAAAGGAAAGAGGTGTGATTGACTCACAGTTCCACATGGCTGGGGAGGCCTCAGAAAACTTACAATCATGGCAGAAGGCAAAGGGGAAGCAAGCATCTTCTTCACAAGGTGGCAGGAGAGAAAGAGAACCCCAGGAGAAAGTACCATTGATAAAATCATCAGATCTTGTGAGAACTCACTCACTATCATGAGAACAGCATGGGGGAAACCACCCCCATGATTCAATCACCTCCCACCAGGTCCTTCCCACAACACATGGGGACTACAGTTCGAGAGGAGATTTGGGTGGGGACTCAGCCAAACCCTATAATTCCATATATTCCTTTGTGCGTAGATCTTAGATAGTCTTCTTTCTAGTGCAGGAAAGTTGGGTTACAATGTGATACTTAATATCTCGTGGGTGTGTCTGTCAGTTGTTTCCAGTCTCTCACTCTTACGTAAATGTCCCTCGCAAACAGGTCACTTCCTGTGCATATAGAAGCAAGCTGAGCGCACTTAGCACAGAGCGCAAGCAGAGACCGCTGGCAGAGCTGGTGGGTTTGAATGCACACCAGGAATCTCTTATTTTTTATTCTAGAGACTATGAAAATTTCATTGGTAGGTAATGCTTTCCTGAAACACTTTCGATAAGCTAATTCTACGCACTTAAAAAGGAGAGAAGATAGGATCAGCAAAATTGGAATTTGGGCAAGAGTAAATGGTCGTGCAAAAAAAAAAGGTGATGGATTCCCAGAGATCTGGGGATAGAAGAGACAGTGAGAATGAATGTACCATCCAGAATCCTCTACATGGCAGCTCTGAGCCCAAAATGTGGTAGACTCCATGTCACTGTGGAATTAACTTAATCAATGCTAAGAAGTAAAACTTTCAGAAAAGGAGCAGGAGCCTAGAATTGAAATAGAAGCTGGCTCCACAAAAATGATCAAATGGAAGGAATGAAATTTGGACTTCTTTCTTTTTAATTTTTTTTTCTAACCCTGTTCATATAAAATTGTGTAGCCATGGCCTTAGGTTACAAATCCTTGAACGGCAGAGAATGGATGTGTTTAACTGTTTCATTGAGAGGGAATAAAATATTCGTGGCTGCCTCCAGTGGCAGTGTGTTTAATGCTTTGTGAAGTGTTGGAAATGCAGCCCCATTTAGGAGGAAAGCAGAAAAGCAGCTTTTCTTTACTGGTGAAATGCCAACATCATACTCTTGAGTTTTAGATATTGTGAGTACAGATAACACCTACCCGAATATTTCTGGTACTAATAAAAACATCATTTTCAAGAATGTCAGGGTTTTATTCTCAATCAGTCTGTCTAAATGTCTCGTATTTAGGGTAAATATTGCCTGCTTTTTCAACATCTCACACTGGATCAAGTGTGGGAGCAAAATTTCCATTCAATTTCAAATTTCTGAACCATAATAACAAAAATTCAAATTAATGAAAAATCTGGGATAATAAATGAAATGGCTTTGCCTCTGAGCTAAAATACATCTTTGAGTCACAGCTCCCTGGCTGCAAAGAATTTCTACAGAGATGAAAGAAACCTTTAAAATATTTTAGATATTAAAGTAACTGCTGAAATGTTAATTGGCAAAGGAGGAAATGTTCTATTATTCTATTAAATATTTTAGAAGTACTAGTGATAAGGGCTCTCTGGAGATGTGTAGTCGGTAGCATAACTTGGAAATATATGTGAAAGTCTTGAATTGTGTGTACCTTAGAAGGCCCCTCATGGTGTCCTGCTTGTTTTAAGGCCTCCAGAATTCCTACATTGTGCATCATAGTTCTGAGGCACTGGGTAAGGACTTTTACCATGCACAGAGATAAATGTGGCAGGTGATTACTAAAGGGGGTTGAAGAGATGTTTCTTTGGGTGCATTGGTTTCCTTTGGCTGCTGAAGCAAAGTCCTGCAAACTAGGTGGCTTACAACAACAGAAATTTATTCTCTCACAGTTTAGAAGGTCATGTGTCCAAAAGTCAAGCTTGTCAGCAGGACCACGGTCCCCCTAAAGGCTCTAAGAAGGAGTGTTACGTTGCCTCTTCCAGCTGTGGCCAAGGTGACCCCATCCTTGGCTCCTTGGCTTGGGGCTACACCACACCAATCTCTACCCCCATCTTCATGTGGCTGTCTTCCTTATGTGTGTTTCTCTGTGTCTTCCTCACTTCTTAGGAGGACACCACTTATTGGATTTAGGGCTGACTCTAACTCCAGGATGATTGCATCTCGAGATCCTTGACTCATGAGATCTGCAAAAACCCTGCTTTCAAATAAGGTCACTTTCTGAGATTCCAAGTGGACATCACTTTTTAGGGGACACTATTCATCTTTAGAGTACCTAAAAGGTATTAGAATACACCACCCCAGAATATGCCATTTGGCCCTCAGAATTATTTTGACCTGAAAGCAATTAAGATGCAGCAAATGCAGAAAGAGCAACTTACCCTTCCCTATCTGGGCAGCCAGGTCTCTGATAGGTCTCAGATTATGTAAAGGAAGTCTGTCATCTTAAGATTGTAGGAAACTAGGGCCTGTGGTGGTCCCTAGTTTCATTTCTTGTAAATGCAGCAAATTGTTACTTTTAAATATTAAAGTTTTCAAGTATATAATTCAGTATTAGAATAATTCAGTATTATGATATAGGACAGTATACTTGAAATTTGCTAAGAGAGTAGATCTTTATTTTATTTTATTTTTAATATTAATTTAAAAAATTGTTATAGTGGGTAAAAGTGCAGATTTCTTACGTGCATATATTGCATAGTGGTGAATTCCAGGCTGTTAGTGTATTTATTGCCAGAATAGTAAACATGGTACCCAACAGGTAATTTTTGAACCCTCCCCTTGCCTCCCTCCTCCTGCCTTTTGGAGTCTCCAGTGTCTATTATTCCACATTCTATGCCCATGTGTAGCCCTTGTTTAGTTCGCACTTGACATAAGTGAGAATGTGCAGTATTTGACTTTCTGTTTCTGAGTTGTTTCACGTAAGATAATGACCTGCATTTCCATCCATGTTGCTGAAAAAAACCATTATTTCTTTCTAGAGAGTAGTTCTTAATTTTTCTCATACAGAAAAGCGGTAACTACACGAATTGATGGATATATTAATGAGCTTGATCATAGTAATCATTTCACAATGTATACATATATCAAACATCACATGTATACCTTAAATAAATGCAGCATTTTTACTTTGTTATTTATGCCTCAATAAAGCTGGAAAAAAATCCAAAGTTTTGTTCTTATTTTCCACAAGATGACTCAACCTTAGAAAATAGAAACCAGGCCAGGCATGGTGGCTCACACCTATAATCCCAGCAATTTGGGAGGCCAAGGTGGGAGGACTGCTTGACCTGAAGAGTTCAAGACCAGCCTTGGAAACAAAATGAGACCTTGTCTCTACAAAAAATTAAAAAATTAGCCGGGCATGGTAGTGTGCACCTGTGGTTGTCACTGAGGCAGGAGGATAGCTTGAGCCCAAGAGGTGGAGGCTGCAGTGAGCTGTAATTGTGTCACTGCACTCCAGCCTGGGTGACAGAGCAAGACCTTGTCTCAAAAAAAAAAAAAAAAAAAAAAAAGAAAAGAAAAGAAAAAGAGAAAAGAAAGTAGAAATAAATTAGCATCCTTGAACTTGACTAGTCTTTATTTTTTTAGAGGTAGAGTCAGCGTGGGGTAAGGAGATTGGAATTTCCTTCCCCTAAGAGGTGAACCCTTACAATAAAAATCTCCATTGACCACGTCACATTAGGTACATAGTAGATACACAATCAACATCTATCAGTTGATTAAGTAAGTGGATTGCAGAAGGAATGCTATACTACACTCTATTGTAGCATTACAACATCTGTGCTATGTCACCATCCAATGTTTGGAAGTTTGGGAGGAAAATGGGGAAGAGGGAGGGTCATTGTGACAAGATATAGCTTGCTTCACTTGGACTTGGTCTCATCACAAAATTGCTTTAAAATAATATATAAGGTTTTTGTCAATTTTTGCCAAGTCTGAAATTGATCTTATCACTCAGTGAAAATTGAAATACATATCTAAATATCTGGTTTTTGCAGATTTTCATGTTTCTGAAAGACACATTTTGCACTTGGGACTCCAATGCACTTAGGAGTCAACGGTGGTGTGCAGGGACATGGAAGCAGAAGTTTGTAAACAAGAGCACCCAGAGAGTTTGTAAACAATGGTCCTTAGGAGGGCAGGGACTTGTTGCTCTCACGTCTCTGTTTCCTAATCCTGCAAGGAACATGGCTCCCAGCAGGCACTCCATCATAGTTCTTAATCAGTGGGTGAGGAGTAAAAGAGTGATGAATTACAGGGCCAACGTCTGGAGTTCTAGTCAGGCCTCCAACCTCGCTATCTTCAAGAACAGCTGCAACATGAAAATCCCTCTGAATTTTGGTAAGCTGGAGTGAGTGCTTCTAATTGCTGGCTATAACTTTGCCTAGCGATGAAGCAGAACAAATTCATTCACTCTGGCCTGGTGTTGCTGATTCCCATCAACACCTATAATTGCCTCAAACTAGGGGTCAGGCAGCGTTTTTTGTAAGTGTCCAGAAATTAAATAATTTTCTCTTTGTGGGTCATATGGTCCTTGTTGCCACTTCTCAATTCTGTCATTGTAGTGTAAAAGAAGCCATGGGCAATATGTAAGCAAGTTTGTGGCTGTGTTCCAATAAAACTTTATTTGCAATGACAGGCAGAGGGCCACGTTTGGCCAATGGGCCATAGTTGGCTATCCTCTACTATAAGCTATGAATGAAGCTGACCCCTAAAAAGAGTTTCGAAGATTCTTATTTTACAGAGGAGAGGCTAAAAGTTAGAGTCCCGATATTCCAGGTCAGTACCCGTATATCTCTCTCAGAATGTCTTTCATTTCTTGATTTCAGTTAACACAACTGTATAGAAGGAATGATGCCAACAGAAATAATGATACCAAACACAAATGATCATATGCAAGCCTTTTCATTCTGAAAAGATATTTATGGGATTCCTTCTTTAACAGCTATCCAGAATATCCATAATTCTTTTTCTTTTCTTTTCCTTTTTTTTTTTTTTTTAAGACAGGGTCTTGCTCTGTCACCCAGGCTGGAGTGCAGGCCTTGACCTGCTGGGCTTGAGCAATCCTCCCACCACAGTCTCCCTCATAGCTGGAACTACAGGTGCAGACCACCATGCCCACCTACTTTTTTGTATTTTTTGTAGAGATAGGGTTTCACCATGTTGCCCCAGGCTGGTCTCAAACTCCTGGGCTCAAGTGATCCTCCAGCTTTGGCCTACCAAAGTGCTGGAATTACAAGCATGAGCCACAGCACCTGGCCTCAGAATTCTTGAGTTTTTTTCATAGAATAAGATTTCCAAGTTGTAATCATAAATATGTCTTTTTTATAAGCACTGGTAAATGTCTATTAAAATAATAGACTATTTCATCTAATGCCATGGTTTTTGTGATGAGTTTAAGGAATTACAACATAATATATCTATTATAGATCAAATCAATTAATAATATTGAACAATAATATTATATAATAATATACAGTATTAAATATTATATTTACAATATTAATATAGATATATTATTAAATAATGATTATTAAATAGATGAATAATACATCTAATAAATAATAAAGCTAAAATAATATATTATTTTATCTAATGCTACGGTTTTATGGTTTTTCTGACTCCTTTGAGGATTGTCACAAATAGGAACATATTTTCCTTCCACACTTTTTCAAGACTGTTGATAAAGATAAAAATCTATCTTGTCTAGATGGAAGAGAAATTGAATTTCCTCCACTTCCTTAAAGGTAAAAATTTTCACCAGATCTCTTAAAATGAGGAATGGAACCTAGAGATAAAAAGCTGTGGTTTGCATAAATCAAAACAACCAAAGAGTTGTGAATGAGTTTGTAAAAAGAAAAATTTTCGGCATACCTTATAATTGGTCCACCAGAATACTTATCCATTATCTGCTTTTTAAAGTTATTACCAATTTTCTGGGACACAACGGATAATTGTGCTTAGAAATTTTAAAGTAAAATGTGACATTTGCATAAAGATGTCATGTTCACCTTCATACCTCTTATACCTCTTAGCTTTTGCCGGTCTAGTACTGCAAAAAAAAAAAAAAGAAAAAAAAAAGAAAAGAAAAGAAAAAGAAAAAAATGTACTTTAGGAAGGTGGTTCTTAAATTGGCATAATTCATGCAACTCCTGACCAAAAATAGGCAGAGTTTGTTCTCTTTCGTGAAATTTGGTCCTCACTTGAATCCTCCCAGCTACTGGATTCTTCGAGGATGAAGACTTTCGGGTTACCCAGCACAAAAGATGAGCTACGCACTTTCAGAAAGGGGCCAGAAAAGGGAAAATCTGTGTGCTTCCGCCTGCACGACTAGGAACTGCAGAAACATGCGCCTCACACGTTGAATCATGGGAGGAGAAGCCCTCCCGGCAAGAACAATCCATCATCCGTCAGACGCTTGATTGTAACAGATGACGGAGCACAGGTAAGCCCACCTCTGTCTGCTCCACATCAAGTCATCCGCCTGCCAGGAACGCTCAGCTCCCTGGCTGTGAGACTGTGTTAAAAAGCAGTTGCTGGCCGGGCGCGGTGGCTCAAGCCTGTAATCCCAGCACTTTGGGAGGCCGAGACGGGCGGATCACGAGGTCAGGAGATCGAGACCATCCTGGCTAACACAGTGAAACCCCGTCTCTACTAAAAATACAAAAAAAACTAGCCGGGCGAGGTGGCGGGCGCCTGTAGTCCCAGCTACTCGGGAGGCTGAGGCAGGAGAACGGCGTAAACCCGGGAGGCGGAGCTTGCAGTGAGCTGAGATCCGGCCACTGCACTCCAGCCTGGGCGAGAGCGAGACTCCGTCTCAAAAAAAAAAAAAAATAAATAAAGCAGTTGCCACGCCCAAGACCAAAGACAGGCAGGGTTTTTTAAGTTTGTCTTAAGAACTTAACTTACGTGTGGTGCACACATAAACACACGCACATATTTGTGCGTTTATTTATAAGTATTTAATTTAAAAAGCTACTTGCATAAGATATTTCCTGAGATAAGGGATGAATTAATTTTTACTGATTTAAAAGCATTTTGGTGTGAAGCAGCAAAAGAGTTAAACATCTTTAAGTTAGCATTTCAAACATCAGAGAGGTTTTTTAAATAGTGAAGTCTTTTTTTGTTGTTGTTGTTTGTTTTTTAACCTACTCTCTGCAGCTAAGACTATAGGAAGAGTAGGTAACAACCGGAAGGGGACATGACTGATCTTTTTTATCTTGGAATTGTGTCCTCCGGGTACTGCAGTCTGGATGTCGGCTGGGTTCCGTCCACAGGTGCAAGGGTTCATGGAATCCTCTTTCAGCTGAGCTTCTTTGAGTTTGAAGATTCCCACACAGGAGAGCTACTCCTTAAATTTTCTGATTTATACTGACTGGCTGGCTCCGCAGCAATTAGGAACGGACACAGAAATAGCAAATGCAATTATTTTATTGGCTACATACACTTCCCTCCTGTGGCTTAGAACAAATCTACCTAATTATTTCCTTCGTGTTAGACGCTTTTACTTTTAAATACAATGCGAAGCTGGGCACGGTGGCTTGTTCCTATAATCCCAGTGCTTTAGGAGGCCAAGACAGAAGGATTGCTTGAGGCCAGGAGTTTGAGACCAGCCTGGTAACACAGCGAGACTTTGTCTCTATAAAAAAGTTAAAAACATTTCAATGAAATTGATGACATTCCAAGTCTGGCTCTTTTTTGAGCATTCTCTGTTGCTGTGACCGAGACCACTGTCCATTCAGTTATATAAGCCAGAAACACAAGAATCTTCCAAATCAATAAACAATGATACCCAGGTCCTAGCACTAATAGTAATTCCAATCAATGCAGAGCTGGAACTTGTGTGAGAGGCACAAGACATTTGAGGAACGGAACCAGAACCTTTCTCTTTCTTGGGACTACTATTAAGTTTAGAACATGACTTCTATCCTTCAGGTCACAGGATAACTGCAGCAGCCAAGCATCACACACCTCGATAAAACTACAGGGTACACAGTTAAATTTGAATGTGAGATAAACAACAACAAACTTTTTTTTTAAATAAGGATGCAACATGTTTTTTTGACATTCAAATTTAACTGGGTGCCCTCTATTTTGTTAAGAAACTCGAGGCAGGCACGACCGGAAGTTCCAGGAGAAACAAACAAGAAAGGCAAGGTCAGGAGATTTAGAGCTCAGACCTTGACCTAAAGGAATTGTTACTGGAAAGGGCTCCCAGTTCAGACCCCAAGAGAAGGTTCTTAAATCTCACACAAGAAAGAATTGGGGTTGAGTCCACAGAGCAGAGTGAAAGCAAGTTTATTAAGAAAGAAAGGAACAAAAGAATGGCTACTGCATAGGCAGAGTAGCCCCATGGGCTGCTGGTTGGCTATTTTTATGTTATTTCTTGATCATATGCTGAACGAGAGGTGGATTATTCATGAGTTTTCTGGGAAAGGGGTGGGGATTTCCCAGAATTGAGAGTTCCTCCCCCTTTTAGACCATATGGGGTAACTTCTGGACGTTGCCAAGGCATTTGTAAACTGTCATGGCGCTGGTGGAAGTGTCTTTCAGCAACGAATGCATTTGAATTAGCTTAAAATGAGCAGCGAGGACAGCCAGAGGTCACTTTTGTCACCATCTTGGTTTTGGTGGATTTAACCAGCTTCTTTACTGCATCCTGTTTTATCATTCCTCCCCCTTTTAGACCATATGGGGTAACTTCTGGATGTTGCCAAGGCATTTGTAAACTGTCATGGCACTGGTGGAAGTGTCTTTCAGCAACGAATGCATTTGAATTAGCGTAAAATGAGCAGCGAGGACAGCCAGAGGTCAGTTTTGTCACCATCTTGGTTTTGGTGGATTTGACCAGCTTCTTTACTGCATCCTGTTTTATCAGTAGGGTCTTTATGATCTGTGTCTGGTGACACCAGTCCTGCTGACCTCCTGTCTCATCCTTTGGCTAAGAATGCCCAACCTCCTGGGAGTGCAGACCAGCAGTTCTCAACCTCATTTTACCTAGCCCTTGTTCAAGATGGAGTCACTCTGGTTCAAACGCCTCTGACAAAGCAAACTCCCCCACCTCATCTTTGTCTTCTCTCAGGTAGCCTAGGATCACCTTCATCCTGGAAGACCCTGGAAAGTCCTATCCTATTTTTCAACCACCTGCACCTGTGCCGCTTCCACCACCTCCTCTATACTCTTGGGGTACCACAAAATTCTCTTTTTAACCATGGCCTGGTGCAGAAGGAGATGTTTCGTAGTGCAGTGAATTCTCAGTAACACAGCCCTATCATATGAAAGGATAAGCCCCATCATATCAAAGGAAAGAGGACTGAGGCAGGACCGGGGGCAGGAAAAGCCCTAGGAGTCATAGTTTCTAGACAAAATACAGGGCACCCAGTTAAATTTGAATATCACGTAAATATGGGGCATGCGTATAATAAAATATTATTTGTTGTATAAGCCAAAAATAAAATTCTAAGCCCCCCAGCCATCTGAATGGACCCCTTGTCTTGGCCAAAGGCATTCCGAAGTTAACCTGAAAAACTAGTTCAGGCCCTGACAGGAAAGGGGAGCTGGATGTGCGTCATGATTCCCTCCTCCCTTTTGGAATTACTAATAGGACTAGCTCCTTATGTCTGATAAGAAGCATTTACAATCTATTCTCTCTGAATGAGAAAACCCTGGTCTCCACAAACCCTTGTCATAACCCAGGCATTCCTTTCTATTGATTCCAGGTCTTTAGACAATAACTCTTTCAACCAGTTGCCAACCAAAAAATCTTTAAAACCACCTGTGACCTGGAAGCCCCTGCTTCCAGTTGTCTCATCTTTTTGGACCAAGCCAATGTACATCTTGTATTGACTGATGCCTTATGTTTCCCTAAATGTATAAAACCTAGTTGTAGCCAGACCACCTTGGGCCATGTTCTCGGGATCTACTGAGGGCTGTGTCGCAGCCATTGGTCACTCACATTTAGCTCAGAATAAATCCTTTCAAATATTTTACAGAGTTTGACTCTTCATTGACAGTTGTTTATCTGACATTCAAATTTAACTGCGTATCTCATATTTTTATTTGCTGAATCTGAGTATCTAGTAGAAAGTAGTTCCCGTGTAATGTGGTATTGGCTTCTGGTTTCTGGTGTGTGCAGTACATGATTGATGCCAATGAACAGGAATAACTATGTACATCTGATCATGTTTTTCTAGGACAATGCTTTGCAAACTGAGGTCCCTAACATATGTCAGAGTGTTCCAGAGTACACAGAGTGATAGGATAACTATGGCTCTGGGTTTTGTTTGTTTTTGGAGACAGGGTCTTGCTCTGTCACCCAGGCTGGAGTGCAGTGGTGGCACGATCTCGGCTCACTGCAACCTCTGCCTCCCCGGATGAAGGGATCCTCCTGCCTCAGCCTCACTAGTAGCTGGGACCAGAGGCATGCAACACCACACCTGGCTAATTTTTTCTGTTTTATTGGTAGAGACAGGGTCTCACCATGTTACCCAGGCTGGTCTCAAACTCCTGAGCTCAAGCAATTCACCCACCTCGGCCTCTGTTTTTTGAAGTGTCAATATTAGAAAGTGGCAAGTCATTTATAGTACATCATTTTGAAGGTGTCCACTTACTTGTAATTTATAATTTTAATGTTACATTATACCCAATATTGGGATGTGATTATAAAGTGGAATGACAAATTTATTTGAATTTTCAAAAATGAAATATAAGATCTCAAGGAGATTTCACAAGCTATTCCTACTGTTGGAGCTCAGAAACCAAAACCCCAAAATCTGGCGTTTTGACACGCTGAACTGAAGAAGCTTCAAGGTCTCTCTGACCTCCTCCCCCAACCCCTGTCTCTCCCATTGAAACTGAAGTTCCTCTATCTGCCTAAAATCCAGACCCACTTAGGAGAACAGTGGTTTTTTTCTTTCCCTCCAAATTATCTCATTTTCTGTAACAGAAAAGAAGACCAAGATGTGGCCAGGTGCGGTGACTCACACCTGTACTCCCAGCACTTTGGGAGGAGGCCGAGGTGGTGGATCTCGGAGTTCCATCTGAGGCCAGGAGTTTGAGACCAGCCTGGCCAACATGGTGAAACCCCATCTCTACTAAAAACACAAAAATAAGCTGGCCTGGTGGTGTGCCTCTGTAATCCCGGCCACTCAGGAGGCTGAGGCAGGAGAATCACTTGAAGTGAGCCAAGATCATGCCACTGCACTCCAGTCCGGATGACAGTCTGTCTCAAAAAAAAAGATAACTCTTTACAAGTTAATCTCTGTTCCTGATCCATTCCTTCTCTCTAGTAATTCCCTCCATGGAATTCTCTTCTCCCCCAGCCCACCACTTGTTTCATTAGGATCCAAGTCCCCATTCTTTCTGTAACCTCAGGATGGTGTATAAGCTTCTAGACCTGACTGAGGAGTTGGGCCTTCATTCTGAAGGCTCCTGTGTGTATGCATTAAATTAATCTGTATGCCTTTTTTCCTCTTAATCAGTTTGCCTCATGTCAGTGATTTTTCAGTGAACCTTTAGGGGCTAAGGCTCCCTACACATTCCAAGAAGCTCTCTGTGCTATGGGCACGGCACCTGAGAACTGGTCTGCAGGTGCTCACAAAGTGAGATGCAGTTAGAGCTGATGTGAACTGAGTCGATGTCTGCATAGGCATCTTAGCACTGGGACAACTGAAGATCCCAGCTATAAGTGTATCCACTTTCAACAGCATCCTTATCTGATAAGGAATAAAAGAATGCTCTTTTCTTTAAAGGAGAGGAAATTACTTCCCAGAATTTTCAAAGTGATTCACTAAACACCTAATTAAAAACACAGCGTAGCTTTTTGTAGATGTCTCATTCTATTTCTATAGCACAGTAATTTTAACTTTTTAGAGCTAGAGGCACTATAAAGAATTGTCTTCTTGGCCAGGCACCGTGGCTCATGCCTATAATCCCAGCACTTTGCAAGGCCAAGGTGGGAGGATCGCTTGAGCTCAGGAATTCGAGACCAGCCTGGGTAACATATTAGGACATCATCTCTAATAAAAATTCAAAACAAATTAGCCAGGTGTGATGGCACACACCCGTAATCCCAGCTACTCAGGAGGCTGAGACAGGATGATTGCTCGAGACTAGGAGTTTGAGGCTGCAGTGAGCCGTGATTGTGCCACTGCACTCCAGCCTGGGGGACAAAGAGAGAGACACAGTCTCCAAAAAAAAAAAAAAAAAAAAGAAGGAATTGTCTCCTTTTGTCCATTAGAGGTCATGGCTAAGAATATTTATGGAAAAGACAAACAAAAAACCAGGGTGCCAGTCACTTAAAAAAATGATGGAGAATTCATTTCTCCAAAGCAAGTCAGGCTCACTGCTAGACTCCTCAAGAGTGAGTGGTAATGTGAGCTCATTCTTTGGGAAGCATGGAAATGCTATTGGAATAATTCTAGTTTTATTTTTGGTAGCTCTGAATGCACAATAAAATTGTTTTGTAAAAGAACAGAGAGCAGTTAAGGAAGGACAGATATAGCTATCTTGCATTTTCAATAACTGTTTGTAGACTAAAGAACAGGATGGCATTAATTAAAGTGAATTAGTGCGGAGCTGCCTCATTTTTCCCTTTTAAAGGGTTACATTCAGTTTTTATGGAATTAGCGTCATTTAAAAAAGGAGAACAGCCCCTTCCAAGAAAAGAGCACTCTTTTCAGACCTCTAATTTAAGTTTTGCTGTTCTCATTTAAGTGTATCCGTAATTCGTGCCTCCTTTGTGTTTTGCATTGTGTGTTTATTCAGCTATATTTTTAGTTGCTCTAATTCCACAGTGCACTCCTGTCTGATTGTCAGCAGAAGGCTGAGAGGCAGCTATGGGTGTGGAATTCGTGAGCGCTTCCTCTGGCAAGGCTTTCTCAAGAGCCCTTTCTTTGTCTTACTGCATAGTACCATCTTGAAAAGAGCATGGTATCCTATGCAGGACCCTACACAGTGTCAACTAAAAATAGAATCCTAAGTCCCCCACTGACTGAATGGACCCTGTCTTGGCCAAGGGGATCCCAGAGAAATTTGAAAAACTGAGTTCCCAGCCATGATGTGATGGGGGATCAGACACACCTTATATCCTCTCCCTTTTGGGGCTTGGGCACAAGTGACTAGCATTCATGTTAAACTACAGATTATAAGACTGACAAAACAGACTCTTTGTGGCAATAAGATACCAAATTATCAATAGGAGCTAAGGCTGTGCTAGGCAACAGTTAAGTCACCCCTACAGGCCATCATCAATCTTGCTGCACAGCATCCTTATCTTAACAGAAAACATCCCTTTCTGCTCACTCCAGGTTTTAGGCAGAGCCTTACTCCTTTACCCAGCTGCAAATTAAAGCATCTCTGAATTCACTTAGAAACCTGTAAGCTCCCATTTTAAGATATCCCACCTTTATGGACTAAACCAATGTACACCTCCTCCCATGTATTGATTTATGTCTTTTCCTGTAACTTCTGTCTCCTTAAAATATATGAAACCAGCTGTAATCCGACAGCCTCAGGACCACTTGCTCAAGGCTTCGTGGGTTTGTGTTTGTCCTGGGCTGTGGTCACTGCTATTGGCTCAGAGTAGATTTCTTTAAAATATTTTAGAGAGGTGGGTTTTTCCATTAACACCAGGGACCTCTGTCGCTCAGGCTGGAGTGCAGTGGCTCGATCTCGGCTCACTGCAAGCTCCGCCTCCCAGGTTCACGCCATTCTCCTGCCTCAACCTCCTGAGTAGCTGGGACTACAGTCGCCCACCACCATGACCGGCTAATTTTTTTGTATTTTTAGTAGAGACAGGGTTTCACCGTGGTCTCGATCTCCTGACCTTGTGATCCGCCCACCTTGGCCTCCCAAAGTACTGGGATTACAGGCGTGAGCCACCACGCCCGGCCTGCAGCTTTATGAAGGAGACCTCAAAGAGATCCCACTTCCACTATATGAGGTTACAGTGAAAAGATGGCTGTCTGTGAACCAGGACACAGACCTCACTAGACACTGAATCTGCCAGCACTTTGATCTTGGACTTCTTAGCCTCCAGAACTGTGAGCAATAAAGTTCTGTGATGGGTACCCAGTCACCCTGTCCGTGGTTTCTTTTTATAGCAGCCAGAACAGACATTAGCAGGATAAGCCTATAGAGGAAGGAGATTTGGTATAAATGATGGTATAAATTATGTATGTTTTCTTGTATTTCAAAGAAAAGCTCATGATAGATGATTTTCACTTGCATTCTGCAATGAGGATCAGCTTACACATAGTAGGGGTTCAGTGAACGCCCACGGAACTGGAGGACATTGAATTTCATTTCTCTGAGACTGCTTTACAAATGCTGATGTCATTCGAGGCTTAATGACTTCCTTTGAACAATAAAGGATCACAATATTTCTAATACTCTTATTTTAGATGTTGAAATTTCCGCACTGAATATGCATTTGTTGACTGCCTATATCCAAAGAACTGTGTGAGGAAGTGTGGAAAATCAAAGAAGACTCGAGAGCAGATTAATAAGATCTGGTATCTCAGGCATCATACATAATTAATATGTCCCTTTTAGCTTATTAAAAAGCAAGAAATGTTATGGAGGCAAGGTTTGACTAGAGGTGAGATGGCACATGTCTTCGCTGAAGAGCTGTGATTTTTCCTTTAGCAATCATTCATTATGAACACATGTGCTGGTTCAAAGGAGGAAGGACTCTGGTTTGGCGTTTCCTTGTTTGCCCCATGATGTCCAAATTACCCATCACCACATTATCTCTTTATGTTCTCACGGACCTTTCTTTGTTTGGTGCGATTTGGCCTTTCTTTGGTGCAATTTCAGCAATGCATTAGAGTGGTCACACAGCAAGTGGCTCAGGTGACTTTTTATAATTGCAAAGTAACCCCATTCAAGAGTTCTTTAAGAGGAAGGTCATTAAGTTCTATTTTGTAATAATTCACATTTAGCCACTCATTTAAGTGATAATTACAAAGGCATTATGCATTACATCTGAAGTAACAATGCATTAGCTTTGAATTAATAAGAATTATAACTCATAAATCCACAAAGCTTGTTTCATCATGTGTCGGCCCTATTTTTTATTTAGATAATTTTTTCAACAATTTCTCTTGTTTTCTGACTTGACATCTTCAACTTGCTTATTTAACCACAAGATGTATGAAGTTTTACATTTAAAATCAAAGTCAAAATCAAAGAAGAAAAAGTTTAGTTTTGTTTGCCTCCTGCAAACAAACTTTTAAAGTATTTAAATATATATATGTATTTTTTAATTTTGAGATAGGGTTTTCCTGTATTGCCTAGGCTGGAGTGCAGTGGTGCAATCATGGCTCAATGTACCCTTGACCTCCTGGGTTCAAGCAATCCTCCTGCCTCAGCCTCCCAAGTAGCTGGGACTGCAGACACGCACCATGATGCCTGGCTAATTTTTAAAAATTTTTAATAGGAATGGAGTGTCACTATGTTGCCCAGGCTGGTCTCAAACTCCTGGCCTTAAGCCATCTTCCTGCCTTGGCCTCCCAAAGTGCTAGGATTAGAAGCATGAACCACTGTGCCTAGTGGAACTTTCAAGGTATTTTTAAGGCAGGTTTTCCATAAACATAAAAACAATGAAATGTCACATTTCCTTTGTGATGTACCCTGGATATTGTTTCTTTTTTCCCCCTGTATAGATATACACATGAAATATAGGAATATCTGCATAGATATAGAAACAATAATTTTATTAATTGAAACCTTGTTTATTAAATGCTTTTCAGTTCACATTGGAAGAGAATAATACATAGCATTAGTTCTAACCATTAAATGGAACCCACATGTTACAGTTTCTTCAATGTAGACAAGCTTCTAGGAATGAAAGACATCAAAATCAAGTCAAAATATTAGCTGAATTAGTGAAGAGGTTTATGGATTTTCAGAGTTAGTTTGGTCACCCCAGAATGGCATCAACAATGCAAGCTTCACCTTATCTTCCTGCTCTGCCACCTTTACCATGTGGCTATTGACCTTATGGTCCCATGATAGCTACTGCATTTCCAAGCATCACATCCATATTTAAAGGAAGGAGAAAAGGGCAAAGGAGTAAAGACGAGGGAAACATGCTGAGTCTGATTCTTTTAGTAAACTTAATAAGCTAGAGAATCAACCCATTAATTTTTATTTACTCATTTATTACATCTTATTGGGTAGATTGGTTCTGATGACTTCTCATAATTACAAAAAACAAAAATCTGGGGATGTGAGAAAAGAAAGGAAGGAAAAAGGTAGAATGAATGGTTTGGGGAGGCAGGACATAGTGTATAGCATAATCAGGCTCAGCACAACTTACACAATCATGACATGGACTGTTGGATGAACAAGACTTGAGTCCCCAAATTTACCAGTTCCCCAGGATATGTGTGTGTGTGTGTGTGTGTGTGTGTGTGTGTGTGTGTGTGTGTGTGTCTAGAAAAAGCATGAGTTGGTGGGTGACTGGGTGGAAATGCATTTACATGAAGGAGATAACAGCACATGTGTATGTGTGTGTGGAAGCCTGTTAAAAACAATAACCAGTTTGGTGACTTGGAGGAATGATAGACACTAGGAATATAGCAAAACAGTGCTTTGGTTTCAAGTTAAAATGGATTAAAATCCTACCCTAACAGCCACTTGCTGGATGACTTTGGCTGAGCTACTTAAAGTTTCTGTGCTACAGTTTCCTTCTCTATGCAATGGCAATCATATTTGTTGCCCCAGAGACTCCTTCTGTTCTGATATTAATATTCTAATTTTAGTTTATACCATTAAATGAGATCACATATTATAACACCTAGGGCAGTCATCACTGAACAGATGCTACTGTGGACAAAGTAATTTGAATTATCCATATTTGAAGATTTTAGATGCTTTATATTTAAATGGATAAGTTGAAATAATCAAACACTTTAGTATATTTTGTAGATTTTAGGTAGGGTTAACAAAACATATAAGAAATGGACTCTGCTTTCAAGACCTTGAAATCTATTTAGTAGGCAAGACTGGCACATGGAGAAGTGGGTGGGACACGGCATATAATCATGGGTCTATATACAAGGTCCACATAACAGAATTTGCTTATAACTAGATAGAGGCACTTTCTTTTTGCCTTCCTTTCAGTTTTTCTCCTTCTCTCCCCTCTGTTTCTCCTTCTCTCCTTTCTCCAAGGTTGTATAAGTGAGACCATAGATAGTGGGGCATCCCTCTAAGCAGGAGTATGTGTGAGGACAAGGGGATGGACATTTGTGAATTCATAAATTCGTTCAAAATATCTTGTGCCAAAGGAGAAATCCATACACTTTTCTTGAAAATATGGGAAAACTGGAGGCAAAATAGCAATGAAAATATATAATTACTCTGTTTATATAATGACTGAAAACAAACAATGTATTTGTGAGTGGAACACATAAAGGCAGTTTTTAGAAAAACGTCTGTGGGAAAACGAGTAGCTATTCAAAGCAGCCCTTCAAAAAGAACTATTTAGAAATGGCAATGCAGAGATACAAAGGCTAATTCTCTACATTCGCTGAAAACAGAGTCTCAATATAGGTAAAGGGGTTTGTTTGAATGACATATATTTAAAAAATGTAATACTGGGAGCTTATGTTGCTATACATGGAAACTGAACACCAACATGCTTTATGGAATCATGTTCCATGTGCTTAGTAGTATGTTAAGAATTTTTGAATATACCACTACTTTTTGAATATACCACTACTTTCAGATTAGAACAAGAAAAAAAAAGATTCCTTCTAGATTGTTAACAAATTGTAGAGATTGGTTCACTTTATATCGACGCGAGAGCACAAAGTAAAGAATCGGGCTCTATTTTATTTAGTACCTTATCACTGTTGATTCTTTGGGTACCATAATAATGTGAGCATGGGATGTGCTTGTGTTTAGTCTTATAAAAATCAGTCATTGCCAAGGAAATGGAAAGAAAATATTGTAGGAGACACATAAGCAAACAATTTTGCCTAGAAGCTTTTCTGAGCATGCTCCAGGTCCAGTGTGCCTATTTATAGACGGCCACCATTGTTCCTGCAGGGCCATTGCATGCAATTTGAATAAATTCGAGGATTCACCCAAACTGACTTTTAAACACACTAAAAATAAGATGCGCATGATGTTCTACAAGGCTCTTTAGAGACATCATGGAGAGTCCTTGTCAAAATACCAAGTTCTTCACAGACTGCCTCGTGAAAAGGAAACGAAGCATTTCCCAGGGTGAATCTATTTCATCCTTGTCAAAGGGTCTAGGTCCATGATTCTGTATGTGGGCAAGGGAAATTAATCACCAAAGCAGATGCAAGAAAACAGTGTGTCCATCTTCCTATTTAACTTACTTTAGCTTGTTGGCCCTTCTTCTCTATGTTCTGTGTCTATGTAACTGTGATTTTTCTTCTCTATGTAACTGTGTCTATGTAACTGTGATTTTTTTTTTTTTTTTTGAGACGGGGTCTCCCTCTGTCACCCAGGCTGGAGTGCACTGGCGTGATCTGGGCTCACTGCAAGCTCTCCCTCCCGGGTTCACATCATTCTCCTGCCTCAGCCTCCCGAGTAGCTGGGACTACAGGTGCCCGCCATCATGGCCAGCTAATTTTTTGTGTTTTTAGTAGAGATGGGGTTTCACTATGTTAGCCAGGATGGTCTCAATCTCCTGATCGTAACTGTAATTTTAGCTTTAAAACTATATGCCAGTGGCAGGTGGGTGGGGGGGCGGGGGCACAGATCTTGAGAAATGTTTTAAAACTCTTCATTTGTATAGTATTTCTATACAAATTGGAAACTGGGGGAGGAAGTAAAACTAATACCACTAGGAATGTTTTCAGTCTCCCAAGTGAGAGAATTTGGAATAAGGGGTGCCACTGCTTTTTGAAGTACTTTTTCTTTGAAGTTAGAGAGATGTGCTGCACATTGGGAATCTAAAACTTGCAATAACTTTGTGATAGAGTAGGTGAATAGAGGCATTTAATGTATTTTTTAGACAAAATATTTTCAAGAAAGTTTTGATGGAAGATTGGAGTGGGTAGGATGGAAAACAATGCTCTTTTGAAAGTTAGAAAAATCCATCTTTTGTACAAGAGATTTTAGGGATAACTGTTTCACTTATCTTTTGATATACTTGCAAAAAGATTATTATTATCATGCCTAGATTATGGTGAAATTAGGGCTTGGAGTATCTCCCCAAAAAAGGTTCTTCAACATTTAAAACATTTTAAACAATGTTTTCTTTATGAATATTTCTAGGGTTTTCCACAGAGTCTTTTCATAAATTAGTAAGTTTTGTAGATCCAAAATATAATATATATTAAATGCATGATATCTAATGTGGATGCTAATTTCTTCAATCCAAATCATTTACATAGCACGACATAGTTATTCCAAGGGTAAAAGGAGAGAGTCACTAATAATCTAAGTAAGACATAAATATATTGATGACTTTGACTCAGTAATTCCATTTGTAGAAATTCCACTTTAAGGAATTATTCATGGTTTGTCTAAAAAATATAGGCTCTAGGATTTATAAGCGATATGAGTATCATTTATAAAAATGAAGGATGAAAAACAATTTATATATGCAACCATAGTGGATTGACAAAATTGATTCTGATACATTCATGTAATAAATTATAATATAGAAATTATATATTGACTTGGAAAAGTGTTTACGATATTCAGAGGGAAAAGCAGTATTTGAAGCATATTTTGTAAAGTGTATTTGCAAACATAGGCAGAGGAAATGATTTGGAATGATTTATATAAAACTGGACAGTAATTATTTCTGGGTGAGGGTATTAAGAGCACGTTAGGTTTGTTTTCTTTTGGTTTATTTATGTTTTCTAATTTCTCTAAAATGAAAATATGTGATATTTTAGTAAGAATCTTCCAGTCAAAATAGTTCGCTCTTCCTGTAGGCTCTTCCTTAGATCAAAACACATGGGAATATTAACATGAAATCTTAAAGAGAAAATGAACAGGACAAAGCTACCTCACGCACAGGATCAATGTCCTGGCTGACCAGGAAGTGTGAGCAACTCAAGTTGGCCTTGCTAACATGCTAAAGATGGTAATTCTGAAGGAGAAATGTAGACTCAAGGAGGAAATGTGGGATGCCTCAAATAACCAGGAGGAGGGAAAATATGAGCCTCTTGGCAAATTTAATTAACAAGCAGTTAAGGAAGAAAGCAAACACTGAACGAAAAGGTGTGATTCAATTCTAGTTAACATTATTGAGAGAGATTGGGTAGGATGCACACCAGTGTGATAAAATCACACCAAGGCATTTTTCTTATATGCAAGAAAGATGCTAATAGCAAAAAAAATGAACAGGTTTATTAAATCTGTAGCTTCTGAATCAACAAAGGAAATCTTAAACCACTGTAGAAAGCAATCGGCCTAACAGAAATCAGAAAAGCAGAAAAATAAAAACCAGAAAAAGGCATAAGAGAAAATCAACACAAATATAACAGTATTTAAAAACAAAGACCATTACTTAACATAAAAGGAACCGTCTAGGAAAATCTAAAACAATTAAGAAGCTTTGTCCATTTGACCCATAACTTTAAAAAGAAAGAAAGTGAAAAAGTAACAGAATTTAGGGAAACTTTTAAAATTATAGGTTGTACTTTTAATATAATACTCTCAGAAAATGATTGATCAAGCAGAGCAAAAAATACTAAGGTTATAGGAAATGTGAATGATAGAATAGTTTTATATGGACAAACAATCGAGAATTCACATTGTTTTCAAGGACACACAAAACCTTTATAAAAATTGCACATTAGTAACTTACAAAGTATCAAATAATTTCAAAGTATTGACATATTAGGCCACTTTCTCTAACCACATGGAAATTGAATTAGAAACTAAAAATAAAAAGACAAAACAAATAAATACTTGACAAATAAGAACACACTTCTAAAATAAATTTTCAGTTAATAAAAGATTAAAAAGGCAATTCAAACATTAAAACCTTAATGACAAATTATGTGGTATACATTCAACATGAGGCATGGTAAGTAATGTAGAATTTTAAAACGTGGCCTGAAACACATTTATTAAAAAAAAGAAAGAAAAAACAGTAAAGTTAATACAATTAAAGATGCAAAGAAAAGCTTAGTAGAATAAAACCAAAGAAGCCAGGCGCGGTGGCTCATGCCTATAATCCCAGCACTTTGGAAGACTGACATGGGCAGATTGTTTGAGGTCAGGAGTTCGAGGCCAGACTGGGCAACATGGTTAAACCTTGTCTCTACTAAAAGTACAGAAATTAGCCAGATACTGGAGGCTGAAGTAAAAGAATCGCTTCAACCCTGAGGCGGGAGTTGCATCGAGCCGAGATCCTGCCATTGCACTCCAGCCTAGGCAACAGAGTGAGGCTCTGTCTCAAAAAAAAAAAAAAAAGAAAGAAAGAAAAAGAAAACGAAAATCAAAGAAAAAATCAGAAAGTAAATATCTATTAAAAAATGAAAGTTCATTATCTTTTATTCTAACAAAATTTCGGGAGAGAAAACTCTACCCAAAGCAAAGGGCAGAAGTATCTACGCACTGGGCAGGTGTGTGAGGTGGAATGTTCCACATGCATGCATTTATCCATCCTTACTCTATTAAGCGAACTGAGTGGATATTTCCTTGCTTTGCAGCCAGCTCTTATGAATGAGCTTATAAAAGAGGCTCCAGAGAGCTCCCTTGCCCCTTCCACCATGTGAGAATACAAACCAGGAAGCGGGGCTTCACCAGTCATTGTATTTGCCACACCTTGATCTTGAACGTTCCAGTCTCCAGAATTGTGAGTAATAAGTGTATGCATAGGAATGGTGGGTCTTTGAACCCTGTGCTCTGTGATTTTTGCAGGAGTGCACCCCAAGCCACGCCTGGTTAAACCACTGTGCCTTTTCTTTGCTCACACAGTTTTATCCTGCAGAAACACTTCCTTTTTTTAGTCCTGTCTCCTTCCTCCTCCAAGGAGCCTTCAGCTGCGTGACCAACAGTACAATACTGTTTGTCTCTATTCCAGGACTCCTCAAACTTGGAGACACTTTCTTTCTCTGACATCAAGTCCTAGCTCCTTGCAGGATGGGTCTGTGTTCTGTATCCTATTCTGAGAGAGCCTGGACTTGTAAAAACTGAATATGTGCCCCTTGTCTGGTACGTCTCACTCCCAGACACTATCCAGGTCTGCTTTCAGGTTGACTGTTCTCAACTTTTTCAAAAGCTGCTGTTCATGACTCGCTACTGCATGAAGGAGGTTGGTATAGTGTCTGATGAACAGGGCCAAGTTTAATCTGCTGAATGAAAAAGATGCTATACATGGGTTAAAACACAGATGTTTTCTCTCTGCAGTGCATTAATCCCAGGCTGAGCATTCTTATCACAGTTAAGGTTCTGCTCCCTGGGGCTATGGGGAAACCTCATCCACTAGGCTGTTCATCTTCCATCTGATAAGCTCAGGGCACTTCCATGTTCCATGCTGCAGGAAGGGAAGGTGAGTACAACCATAGCATGTGCATGGCCTAGCATAGCAGAAGCTGTTTCCATCATCTCCACTCCCTTCCCCATAGTGATGACTGAGTCCACATGGCGAAATTCAGCTGCAAAGACTCTTGGAAATGTAGCCTTTGGCTAAGCCTCTCCTTGAAGACAACATCTACTCTGTTTCCACAGAAGAGGAGCGAGAAAAGGCTTTAGTGGGCAACTGGAAATCTCCCCCACAGAGTCTTAAATCAGAATCAAATAATACTGAATAGGACTTGACAGATTTTCCTATAACTAAAATCCATCAATCAGCTTGAATACTCTTACGGGGAGGGGGATATGTCTTTGAGTGCAGGATTTCTGGAAGACAGTTTTCCACTTCTCAAAATCCACGCTGACTCCTAAGCAAAGGCAGATGATAACCAAGCCTTTAGACCAAGGTGTAGCTAACTTTTCCTGTAGAGAGACATACTTTGGACTCTGTGGTCTGGGTGATCTTTGTTTCAATGACTCAACCTTGCATTTGTAGCCTGAAAGCAGCCACAAATAAGATGTGAAGGAATGCGCATGGCTATGTGCCAATAAAGCTATATTTACAAAGACAGGCAGACAGCTTCAACCTGCAAGCCAAAGTTTGCCAACCCCTGCTTTAGACTAATGAAAAAAAAAAAAAAAGAAGGTGAAATGAATTTGGACAACCTTGCTTAAACTCCCAAGGACCCTAGTGATCTTGGGTGATGGTTGTTTGAAGAACTGAAGATGCAGTATGAGCGCTACCATACTCAAAGTACTACCATACTACCATAGTCAAAGCAGACAGGAAGAAATCTTTATATTTCAAATTATGTTTCAGCTCTGCTCTTTTTTTTTTTAAGACCATATTACAAGCTAGAAACTATTCTTTTAATTATATGATTTTTAACGTTCCAAAAAAGAAAAAAAGGCAGATAATATATGTATATATGAACTTCCTAAGACATTATTGCTTTCATTAAATACTGATTTTTATATGAGGATATTTAGATACCTGTATGCCTTCAGTCTAAAGCATGTGGGTCTCTTTCAATGAAAAACCTAGATCCAGGTATCTTTGGATCAGAGATACTGATCCAAGTTGATATCATATCTAGCTACTTAGTAGAGACTCCCAAGCTCTCATCTATGGACTAGGGCCTGGTCCAGGAACAAGAATCTCTTGGAGGTGTTCTTACAGCTATCGGCTTCTGGTGTCTAGCCACGGAGGCTTGATTTTGTAGGTCATGAGTAGGAATAAGGAATCTCCCTAGATAATCTGATGAGATGATGGATTTGGAAAACTGCAGGTCCGTATTAGTCCTTTTAGGCTGCTATAACAAAATACTATCAACTAAGTGGCTTATAAACAACAAAAATATATTACAGTTCTGGAATTAGTCATGCTAAGCCTCTCTTCACTGTTACAGGTGTCCACCCAATTTTATGTGATAGAGCTCTGAGAGAGACTCTACACCAAGTTTCGGGTGAGCTTCCCTGATTGTCTTATTCCATGAATATTTTCACACGTCTAAGTCAGAAAAGTAACACTGTTCAAGACTCCACAAGATCAGGACCACTGGAAGTTCCACATTTGGAACTCTCCTGAATTCTGCTCTATGCTCTTTGTCCATTGACTGCTTTTTAATTCTCACCCCTTCCCTGTAATATACCATAAGCACGAGTATTACAACTTTCAGTGAGCTTTGTGCATCTTTCTAGCAAATCATCAAACTTAAGGGTGCTCTTAGGGACCTTTGAACTTGCAATTGGCATTAGAAAAGAGGGCAGCCTTGTGGACTGTTTCCTCCAATGCTTCATTTAAAAAAAAATTCAGGACTGTAAAGACTAAAACAGAATAGTACGTGATATGTAGGAGTGCTCAGGTTTTATCAATCCCTGTCTCCTGGAAAGGCTAGTCTAGCTGTTTGCAGTGTGTCAGCTCTGTCTCGCTTTCAGAATTTCACCTTCTCTGAAATCCCCAAAGAAGCCCATGTGGGCATGCGATGGTTGTATTGTCCTGGGTGGCCCTGATTTAGTGGCTGTTTGCCCCAAAGCTGGACCTCGCAGGTTGCTAGAGTCTGCAATGACATCCATTCATTCATCCAGTATCTTGTCCAGCATCGGATGAAGGTGAAGACCAAGCAGGCACTGGGGAGATGACAATGAACAAATTAGTCAGGGTTCCTGCTTCCATGGAGCTTGGAAGTGAGATATTAGATGGCAGCTCATGAAACATTCCATCCTTTTCTCACTTTTTTGTTTATGTTGCCCCCTATGCCTTTTTCTCTTAGGAAGCGGGTACCCTCCACCCTCCTGCCCATCCTGGTCTCTCCAGTGAAGCTGGAGAGAGGTTTTACTGCATAACATCAACCAGCTCCATGTGCCAGGTCTAGACTTGTATTTCCATTTAGTTATCTGCCTTCTTTAATGAGATTACCCTGGAGGAGACCTTGCTTCAGGTCTAATTCATTCCTACAATTACTTTATTGAGCTCTTACTTTGTGGGAGGTACTCCTCCCTACTGGGTTGTAGTTGAAAACAAAACAGGGATTTCCCCTCTGGAGCTTCCATGGAAACTGACATGAAATGTGTATGTGGCATACCTGGACATGCTAAGTGTTATGGAGAAGATAAAAAAGGGTAAGGGATAGAGAATGATGGACACATGTGGGAACAGACATGGAGAGTGGCTCATGAAGGAAACAGTGTTTGAGTAGTGTATTAGTCCGTTCTTATGGTGCTATAAGGACATACCTGAGATTCGGTAATTTCTAAAGGAAAGAGGTTTAATTGACTCACATTCCCACAGGGCTGAGGAGTCCTTAGGATACTTACAATCATGTCAGAAGGGGAAGCAAACACGTCCTTCTTTACATGGTGGCAGCAAGGAGAAGTGCAGAGTGAACACAGGGAAAGTGCCTCATAAAACCATCAGATCTTGTGAGAACTCACTCACTATTATGGGAATAACAGCATGGGGGTAACCGCCCCCATGATTCAATTACCTCCCACCGTCTCCCTCCCATGACATGTGGGATTATGGGAATTATGGTTCAAGATGAGATTTGGGTGGGGACTCAGCCAAAGCATATAAAGTAGAGATGAGTAAACTGAGGGAGTGAGGGAGTGTGCCTAAGACTCAAAGGAGAAAGTTTCAGCAGCAACAAAACCAAGACTGCTTAGCACATTCAAGAAAGTACAAAGAAAATCCTGGTGCCTCAGGGGAAGCCAAGAAGCAGGAAGGAGCTGGACCATTTCCAGCCACATCTTCCACATCAGGGTTTACATTTTCAGTGTGCTGGAAGCTGCCACAGGTGTCTCAGCTGCAATCTGATGTTCCCACATGTGCTAGGCATGTGGTTCTCTCAGTCTGGAAACAGGCTGTCTGTTTTGTTTTGTTTTACTTTTCTCACATCTGAAATTGGACTGGGGTTGTCATACCCTCTCTGATGTTGCTGATGCCCCTCTGTGCTTTGGGGCCTCTTCCCCAGCAATTTCAGATACTTTACAGCTCTCACTTCTGCCTCAGTTTAGCTTCTTCATGCCCAGTATGTCTGTTTCCCAGGAGTGTCCAATAGCATCTTCGCTCTGCCAGTAGATGATTCTTGACAAGAAGTGCCTTCGTTCAAGGTCTCTGCACAGAACATGCAATTAAAATCTCACCATTTCTCTACACTCAATGAAATTTTCAGTGCAAACACAATTTGGGGGCGAGATCAGAGAGAATACATAATCATTTCTTTATCTCCTCTTCTTGGATTCATATGGTTTCTATCTTTTGCAACTCACTGTCCCTAGAGCCGTGTTTTAAATTTTTCCCTAAGTTATTGGAAACTTGTGCCTGTTGTCCTCAATTATTTTGCATCTTATGGTATGAAGCTGAGAGGGCCATCAGGAGGAAAGTCAATATCCAGGTGCTTTCTAGATATCCAGTTGCAGCAGTAAACAGCAGATGTTTCCAAACTGGCTTATCTCCAGATGCAACGCCTTACCCCCCAGAGCCATGGCATGGGAACATCTTACATTGAGCTCTTTGAATAATGTCCTTGGGCATAGGGCCGCATGAAAAATAATGAAAAGGTTTTGATTAAAAGGTTTTAGGCATAGGATGCATCAAGTTTGAGAACATGAAGATTACTTTCTGAGGAATGCAGAGAAGAAAACAATTCAACATAGTCAGAGGGAAAATTTCCAATGTTATTGATGAAAATTGTTTCAAATTATTCGATTGTACCTTTGGCTTAGGGTGTAAGTGCATTAAAAATAATAAATATCATTACAATGTTTTTATTTTGCATTTAAGAAACTTCTTATATGTGATTCCCTCATGGAAATCATGAGGTTTTCTTCATGAAAACCATGAAAAGAATACTTTGCTATTTTGTACACTGAAGTCTCTGGGCTGATCGCTATATGCGTGCCATTTGATATGATTTGGCTGTGTCCCCACCCAAATCTCATCCTGAATTGCAATCCAATTGTAATCCTTATGTGTTGAGGGAGGGACCTAGCGGAAGGTGACCGGATCATGGCGGAGGATTCCCCCTATGCTGTTCTTGGGACAGTGAGTGAGCTCTCACTGTTTTCAGTTGTTTCATAAATATCTGGCGCTTCCCTCTTCTCTCTCTCTCCTGCCACCTTGTGAAGACGTGCCTTGCTTTCTCTTTGCCTGGCGCCGTGATTGTAAGTTAATTAAACCTCTTTCCTTTATAGATTATCCAGTCTCAGGTATTTCTTTATGGCGCTGTGAAGATGGACTAATACACCATTGTGTAATCTTCGTTATCTTCCTTTGTACTCGATACTGTGATCCTGATGTTGCCATTGAGTGCACCTCAGGGTTAAGGAACCTGTGATTACTTAACTGAGACACATATGAGCCTCAGAATCCAGTGAATGTCAGAGCACTGCCTCATATCCAAAACATCTGACTTCAGATTCAGCATTTTTCTAAGAAACAGAGTTGTAGGATTCAATATCCAAGTTATCACTGTAAAGATGATTAGACTCGTTTCCGCTATGTCAATACAACCTTCAGAAGAATGTAAGCAGCTGTGAGAAAGTGCACTACCAAGGAGATGGAGTAAAGAAGAGAGTCATGGTTGGATTTATTCAAGCAGTCATGGATGGACAGGCATTGACCATGAGGATCTCAGAGCAGTGGACAGTGAGGGTTGGCATCCAGGAATCAGAAGTGAAATAGCTTCAGGCACTAGATAAGTCAGCGCAATGCTAGAAAATTCAGTGTGCTTAGAGGGCTTGCATGTGTGTCTGTCATTCTTGCCCTGCTCTCTCTCCCTGCTGGGTTGCCCCGCATGGACACCATCCACAGCGCTTCTGTACCGCTGGTGTCCTCGAGGGTTTGGCCAATGGAGAGTCCCAGTTGGACAGTGAGCAGGGGAGAAGAGAGAATTGAATTATATGTCTCTGCCCTTGGCTGCCTCTCTTCCAGGGCACCTTGAGCTTGGCTGAGCCTCTCAACCAAATGCTGCAACTCCTCTCAGAATGGCTGAGAGTACAAACCTCTCCCCACTTCCAGTACCAGTTAGGACTTCTTTCCTTCATCCTTTTGAGCCTGGTAGTGGAGACAGTTTGGTAGCTACTGGCCTTGGGTTATTGCCAGCTCCCCCTTGTTCCTATAAACCACAGGTGCTCAACCTTGGCACCTGTTGACGTTTAGGGATGGATAACTGTTGTTTGTGTGTGGAGGGCTGTGCTGTGTGCATTGTAGGCTGTTTTGGAGCATCCCTGGTCTCTACCCACCAGATGCTACTATCACCTCCCTCCACAGCAGTGACAAACCCAAATGCCTCCTGACACTGACAACTCACTTCCTGTTGAGAACAGCTGTTCTACACCCACATTAAAAAAATTATTTTAGGGCCAGCCACGGTGGCTCACCCCTGTAGTCCCAGCACTTTGGGAGGCTGAAGCGGGCAGATCACCTGAGGCCAGGAGTTTGAGACTAGCCTGGTAAACATGGCAAAACCCCGTCTCTACTAAAAATATGACGATTAGCTGAGCACAGTGGTGGGTGCCTGTAATTCCAGCTACTCGGGAGGCTGAGGCACGAGAATCATTTGAACCCAGGATGCAAAGGTTGCAGTGAGCTGAGATCAAGCCACTGCACTCCAGCCTGGGCGATGGAGTGAGACTCCATCTCAAAAATATATATATTTTAAATATGGGGGTACATGTGCATGTTTGTTACATGGGTATATTCCATAATGCTGAGGTTTGGGGTACAAATGACCTTGTTACCTAGGTAGTGAGCATAGTACACAATAGGTAATTTTTCAGCTCTTACTTCCCTCCTACCCTTCCCTCTTTCTGAGTCCCCAGTGTCTATTATTTCCATTTTTATGTCCATGTGGACCGACTGTTTAGCTTCTACTTATAAGTGAGAACTGCGATATTTGATTTTCCATTTTAGAGTTAATTCACTTAAGATAGATGGCCTTCTGCTGCATCCATGTTGCTGCAAAGGACATGAATTCATTCCTTTTTCTGGCTGCATAGTATTCCATGGTGTATATGTGCCACATTTTCTTTATCTAGTCAACCATTGATGGACACTATATTGGTTCTGTGACTTTGCTATTATGACTAGTGCTACAATGAACATACAAGTGCAGGTGTCTTTTTTATATGGTGATTTCTTTTCCTTTGGGTAGATAACCAGTAGTGGGATTGCTGGGTCAAAGGTATACCCACATTTTTATAAATAGATCTTTTGTGAGTACATCTGTCTCTCATTACCCTGTCTGTGGACCACTGAGACACTGACTGATTCAGTGAAAAAAGAGTAAAGCAAAGGAGACCATTAATTCTTTGGAAGGTAAAAGGTGATTTGAAAGTTTCTTATATAGGATTCCTGAAGAGGATATCTAAGGAATGGGTTGTAATAAAAGCTGAAATGGGATTATTTAGCTGTAAGAAGTTCATGCTCATTTGCCAATAGAACCTTTGATTTTAGAAATGTGACATTGCTACACGTGGCATCTTTGGGTTTAGAAGCATATTTTCAATATTGAAGTCAAGACAGATCTAGAGCAGTGATTCTCAAGTGGGGAGATATTGCCTCTTGGGGGACATTTATTAATGTTTAAACATATTTTGGTGGGGAGGGGGACAGCTATTACTGACGTTGCAACCAAGTATCTTGTTTTTAAATAAAAAAATGAATTTCCCCTTTTCCTTTTTCCCCCTCCTCCTACTTAGCTCTTTAGGAATGCAATTGTAGCCTTTACCTTCTCTCCAGCAGACACTCCCCACGTGGCAAGCTTTTGTAACTGTGTTAACTTAGAAGTTCCAGACAGTGAAGGTGGAAGCAAACCAGGCCCCTCTGGAACTCTCTCTCACCAGGAGATTGTCTCAGTTTACAGGCTAGCTCTGCCGGTGATGGCACCAACCAGACCACCAAATAGATAAGACATCCCAAGCAAGTCATGGAGACCCCACATCTCCTTGCCTTCTCCCTTGCATGCCATTTATGCCCAGTGCCCCTTTAAAAGCCTCTGCCCTCTGCCCCCAAATGCACAGCAATACCCTTAAGGCAGGAGCCTCTACCTCTTCCCCTCAGCTAAGCTCTGGAATAAAGTCACTTTCTTTCTACCAGAACATGCTCTTGCTAATTGGTCTCTGCAATTGGTGAGCAACTGGACACGCATTTGGTTACAGTTTCTAACAGATAGAGGCCAGGATGCCACTAACCATCCCACATAACACAGGACAGCCACTTCCACCAGGAATTGTCCAGCCCAAAGTGTTAATAGTGCCAAGGTCAAGCCTGGTTGAGGGAAAGAGAACTGAACTGGGAACACAGACTGGCTTCTAGTACTGTCTGGTCACAAGAGCTATGTGATTTTAGCATGTAATTTACCATTCGAGATTTCTGTTTACCAGTTATGAAACCCAAGTGTTGGAAAAGAGTATTTCTGGTTCCTGCCCATAATCCCAGAACTTTGGGAGGCTGAAGCAGGAGGACTGCTTGAGGCCAGGAGTTTGAGACCAGCCTGGGCAATACAGTGAGACCCCCCTCACCCCCGCCATCTTTACAAAAAATTAAAAAATGAGCTAGGAATGATGGTGTGTGCCTATAGTCCCAGCTACCAAGGAGGCTGAGGTGGAAGAATCACTCTGTCTCAAAAACACAAGCAAACAAAAAAACAGTATTTCTCATGATCTGCCCAGCTCTAGCTTTGCAAGAAACCAGTTACATTTTCCTGGAATTTAAAAAATTTTAAAATCAAGTATTTGTATATTGCACATCTCTCCCTGCCCAATGCAGGGTTTTATGGCAATACCATTACCTCTTATATTGAGATATAGTTATTTAGAGAGAGTGATGCATCGCACCCAGTGACTTGTAATTATAGTGGGACTATCTGGAAAACTGTCATCGCTATTTTTCAGATGAGTGGAGAATTCTTATTATCGACTGCATTATTAAACAGATTTAGCCAGGAGACAGGTCACGCCGTGCCCCATGGAGCAAGCATGTAAATAAGTGGAAAGCCTGGGTTTGTCCTTCAGGTAGAGACACAGTTTTGAATAACCACACAAACAAGATAGCAAGGTAAGGAGTGTCCTGGCATCAGTGTTCGTTGAGTCGGCTGCATACATCCTGCCCATAAGAAACCTATCTTTGATTGTTGGCTGTAGATGTTTCATTGCTTTTTTCTTAGGCTTTCCAATATAGGAGGCATCTCCTTGAGTGTTTTTACAATTATGTTAAGAGAAATCTTGTTAGAGTTTCCTAGGCCCAATTATATCTAGGATTGGATTTATATTTGATCCGATCTTACATCATCTCTGCAGCCATTTGTTCAGTGTCTATGAGACACAGGCAGACTGTTCCACTTCCAGCAAAAAGTTGTCCAGCTGATGAGAATCTTTTCTTTTTTGGGTCCATTTCTGTATTAGTCCTCACGGAGCAATTTAAAAATAATTGGTCGGCTGGGCGTGGTGGCTCACGCCTGTAATCTCAACACTTTGGGAGACTGAGGCAGGTGGATCATGAGGTCAAGAGATGGAGACCATCCTGGCCAACATGGTGAAACCTTGTCTCTACTAAAAATGCAAAAATTAGCTGGGTGTGGTGGCGCATGCCTGTAGTCCCAGCTACTCAGGAGGCTGAGGCAGGAGAATCGCTTGAACCTGGGAGACGGAAGTTGCAGTGAGCTGAGATCGCACCACTGCACTCCAGCCTGGGGACAGAGCTAGACACGGTCTCAAAAAAAAAAAAAAAAAAAAAAAAGTTGGTCATCTGGTACGCCCTCGTGTCCTCAGTGGTTGACTCCCTTTCTGGAAATACAGAGCCCCTTTTAGGCCATAGCAGAAAGTGGTTTAATTTCCTGAAAAATGTACTTAAAGGGAAGGAAATGCCTGTTAGCGTTCTCTCTCTCTTTCTCTCTCTCCCCCTCTCCCTCTCCCTCTCTCTTTCTCTCTCCTTCCATCTCTCTTTCACTACCTCACTTTCTTCCTCTTTTCTAAAACAGATTTCTCAACCTTGGTACTGCGTTGCCATTTGGAGACACATCATTTTTTAGTTGGAGGCTGGGAGCATCCCGTGCATTGTAGGATGTTCAACAGCATCTCTGGCCTCTACCCACCAGATGCCAGCAGCAGCCGCCCCCCTGTCCAGTGGTGACAACCAAAAATGTCATCAGTCATTTCCTCCAGTTTTTAGGTGAAAAAATAGCTCTATTTATACATGTTTATAAATTACTACTCTAAGGAAACAGATTACTGTTAATTTTTTAGAGGCAGAATCTTGCTCTCTTGCCCAGTCTGGAGTACAGTGGCATAATCATAGCTCACTGCAGCCTCAAACACCTGGGCTCAAGTGATCCTCCTGCCTCAGCCTCCTGAGTAGCTGGGACTTCAGGCATGTACCACCATGCTAGGCTATATTTTTTTATTTTTTGTAAAGACAGGATTGCACTATGTTGCCCAGGCTGGTCTTGAACTCCTGGCCTCAAGTGATCCCCTATACTGGCCTCCCAAAGTGCTGGGATTACAGGTGTGAGCCACTGCACCTAATATCTTAAGATATTAACATTTTAATGTCTTAATTTTTCCAGTTAGGCCTGAAGTAGCAGTTTGAGAGGGATTCATATTTTTGGACTTTAAACATTTTTCATCCAGAAGGGGCATTTCCATCTGATATAGCCACAGTCAGTGTTAGTATGGAGGGGTAGAGATTTCAAATTTAGAAAGTGCATCAATCAACCAGAATTATCATACATGGTTACAATTCATCATCATCATCATCATCATCATCTCTATCATAGATTCGTTTTACGAGCTAAAATCATTTAGGGTGTTTTAAACGTACCATCTTTTTAAAAATCCTTACAATAACAATCTTAAAAACATTTTTTTGAGACAAAATCTCATTCTGTCACCCAGACTGGAGCGCAGTGGTGTGATCTCAGCTCACTGCAACCTCTGCCTCCTGGGTTCAAGCGATTCTTGTGCCTCAGCCTCCTGAGTAGCTGGGATTACAGGCATGGGTCATGCTAATTTTTGTATATTTTGTAAAGACAGGGTTTTGCCATGTTGCCCAGGCTGGTCTCTAACTCCTGAGCTCAAGCAATCCTCCCTCGGCCTCCCAAAGTGCTGGGATGACAGGCGTGAGCCAGTGCACCCAGCCCACAGTAACAGTCTTACAAAGTATATATGATGAGGATGATTGTATAGACAAGAAAACAAAGACTTGGAGTGGCCTGTGAGAGCTGGAGATCAAACCCTGTTCGGCCCATCATCAAAGCCATTGCTGTTGTCTTTATAAAGAGTGTGTCACACCCTGTGATTCACAGCAATTTATGAATATGACAGTAGCCTGTGTCACACTGAGCGATTGACAGATGTTTATAAATGTGGTTAAAGAGACTGGAGGGAGTTGGACAGGCTACACAGAACAAGTGAGTCTTCAGCCAGCCCTTTTAGGACTGGGTTTAACTAGGTACAGATGAAGGGGTAGGAAAGACCTTCTCTTGGGTAGGAGAGTAAGACAGAAATCTTAGAGACCCTGGACTCTTATACCGAAGAGAAGCGTGGATTCCATCGCTTGGACGGTTATGGCCCAAAAGCTAAATCCAGCCCTCCACCTTCTTTCAGTGTTCTTGCCTACAAGCTAAGAATGGTTGTTAGATTTTTTAATGACTGGGGAAAAATAATTAAAAGAAGAATATTTCTTGACACACAAAAATTCTGTGAAATTAAAATTTCAGTGTCCAGAAATAAAGGTTTATTGGTCGTCAGCTGCCCCATCCCTTTCTGTGTCGCCTGTGGCTGTTTCGCTGCTAAGCTGGCAGAGTGGAATACTTTGACACAGACCCTGTGGCTGACAGAGCCAAAAATAATTTTGCAATCTGGCCCTTAACAGAAAACATTTGCTGACCCCTGCTTTAGTTGTTTAAAAAGTAACCAGAGTCACCTCGTTGGATAAGCAGAAGGATGAACCCATGATCATACCCATTAATCAAATCTAGGCCTTCCAATAATAACTGGGGTTGTTTAAGGCAAGACCAGAAAATCAGCAATTGTGTTTGGCTTCTCTATGCATTTGAAACCTTCTGATGTTGAAAAAATAAAAATGCATGAACTCGATGAATCTTGACATGTCTTTTGCAGAAAGAAAAGCAGAGTTGAGTTGACAGATGGCCAGGTGTTATTTCTGCATTTATGCAGCTGCCTTCAAAAGGTGTCTACTTCCATGACAGGGAGCTGAGGATGCTCAGAACATGAAGCAAACCTGTGGACTCATGTACTCTCTGGGCTCCATGGACTTAGCCTCCCTTCCTCAGCCCTTTCACCTTCACATCTCACTGCAGGTGGCTGTGACAGCAGAAGGAAGACACAGGGTCTTCTCAAAGTGCCACACCATGATACCCTGAGTAATAATATTGGCTACCAGAGAGTGAGTGAGCACCTACTATGCGTGAAGTACTTCTCTTCATGCAGGGTTTACATATCTTATCTTCTATGTGAAACCTACAATGCCCCAGGTGCAAGTATAACCCCTTTTTGCAGAGGAGATGCTATGCTCTGAGTGTCTGTGTCCCCTGCAAGTGTTCTATGTTGAAATGCTCACCCCTAAGGTGATAGTATCAGGAAGTGGAGCTGTTGGGAGGTGATAAAGTCATGAGAGGGTGGAGCCTCATGAATGGGATGAGTGCCCTTATAAAAGGGGCCTCAGAGGACTCCCTTACCCTTTCCACCATGCGAAGACACAGTGAGAAGGCGCCACCTATGAATCAGAAAGTGGGGCCTCACCAGACACTGAATCTGCGGGCACTTTGATCTTGGACTTCCAGCCTCCAGAACCATGAGAAATAATGTCTGCTGTTTATAAGCCGCCTAGTGTATGGTATTTCATTATAGCAGCCTGAATAGACTAAGATGGGGGAAACTGAGGGAGGGGGCAGTTAAATGACCTGCCCAAGGTTACAGACACTAGTTCATGATGGACTGAAATTCAACAGTCTGACTCAAGACACTCTGTGCTGATCCAAGACAAACTGCATCCAGAAAATGAATGTTGAATCATGTGAATCCCGTGACCATGGCTTCTAGGGGCTGCTGCAAGGAGTATTTTGATTTCTTCTGTTTCATGCTGAATAATATATAGAGATTTTGCAGTCTACTCCAATGTCCATCTGGCAGTGCACACACATACACAAATATAATTTTAAGAATCATATATACACTAAAGAAAGCAAACACTATTGAGTTATGTCATGTAGAAATCTTGGTTTTCTACAAATGATCTTTAAATTACCTATCAGTGAAGTAACTTTCTCTCCCTATGATGTGCTGTCTCCCCTCTTCCTGACTTGCTGACTTCTACTCCTAAGAAAGGAGACCATAGCCATCTGAGGATTAGGGCAAGCAATGGGTCTGTCCCGGGGTGTTTACTACCTTATGAACATGGCCAACAACCCCAACACATCTAAACCGCAAACTCTTATATTCACCAACTACAAAGACCTGGTGAAATATGTTATTTAAGCCTGGCGTTAAAAACAGGCTTATAAAATACTTAGCAGAAACTCCCAAACAATGGAATTACAATAATTGTACTATTCAGAATTTAAAAACAAAAATCAAAAACAAAAACAAAAAAACCAGAATGTGTTAGCAGTCTTCTGTCCTGCCATGTCTATCATCCCTAACAACTCTGTAGAAGCAAAGGCCAGAACAGCCTGGAGACAGAAAAGTCTACATCTCCGTGTACCAGGGTCATATTAAAATTTAACTCCAAGTCCAGGACTCTCAAGACATCTTCTGTGAAGCAGAAAATAAAAAAAAACTCACCTGTGTTATACTGCAGGAGGAAGGTGAAGTGAGCTCCCGGCTACATCATATATGGGGACAAACCAGTTAACCACATTGAGGGGTGAAATTGCACATCCACCTTAAACAGTGGCCGGCATCCCTTGGTCCTTGAAATAGAGTGAGGGCATCCACCAGCATTCAAGTGCAATGTATAGACACTTTCATATTGTATTATCTACCCTTCTGTGAGTGTTAAGATGCACAGGTAAAACAATCTAATGTTCAGGCAAAGGAAAACATTTACTTTTCCATTTAAACAATGTTAAGGAACTTAGCACTTTGTTACTACATTAGATGTTCAAATTCACTCTGCTTCAAGAGGGACTCATCTGAGACTGGAGATACCCTGAAGGGTCTTCTCCACGTGATTACTGCCAATTAAAGAGCAAGAAATGAGACTGCAAATCAATGACAACTCAACACATAACAACCCATTCAATAATCTGCTGCTAAAGAAAAAAAAGTCAAGTTTCAGCCTATAATAAAAACTGGGATAGGATTCTAAACTCCTGCTTGTTGAGGTTGATTGTAGCGATTTCACAAATCCGCTAATGAAAAGGTCCTTGCTATAATCTGAACATCTGTGTTCCCCTGAGTTCCTATATTGAAATCCTCACCCCCAGTGTTTTGGTATTAGAGGGTAGGGCTTTGGGGAAGTGATGATATCATGAAGGTGGAGCCTCATGGATGGTATGAGTGCCCTTATAAAAGGGACCCGGGAGAGCTCCCTCACCCCTTCCACCCTGTGAATGCATAGCGAGAAGGCGCCGTCTATGAACTAGGAAGTGAGTCCCCACCAGACACCGAATCTGCCAAGCCTAGATCTCGGACTCCCAGCCTTCAGAGCTGTAAGCAATAAACGCCCGTTGTCTTTAAGTTACCCAGTCTATGGTATTTTATTATAGCAGCCCAAATGGACTAAGACAGTCTTATTAAGGAAAAGTATTTGATCCACTTTTTATTTTGATCTGCTTATTATCTGCTTAGATTTATCCCTTCACAGTGTTTATATGAGTTTAGAGTTTGGCAATACGACTCATTCCTTGGGAACCAATAGCAGGTACTGTTTTATTTTAGCTTATATATCAAGGTGGTAGGTGATTTTGAAATTTAAAAATGAATTTTAAATTGTCAGTTAGGCTTCTCTAGAGAAAAAATACATAATAACATACTAGTGTTATGTATAATTACTATATTACTAATATTTTACTAATAGTAATTAGTAAATTACTATTAATTGCTAATAATAGTAAATAACAAATAAATAGTAATAGTAAAATAAACAGTACCAAAATACTAACACCAATCATAATTACTAATTAGTTACTAATATTAGATATTGTAGTAATATATAATAGTATATATAGTAATTATGTCCAATAAATTTATTATATTTGTTAATTATATAGTATATAGTAATTAGACACAATAAATATGAAGACTATATAGTACATATATATATACACACACACACATTATATACAGCCTACACAATATTTGGTGGTAGTTGTGGGAAATTAAATATTCTACATTCTTGTTTTGTCTTCTCTCTTGCAAATATAAAATTTTTAAATCACTTTCCCAACTGACAGCCCACCTCCTCAGGACCAACAATCAGCGTATTCTGAGATTCCTGCACTTTCTCTCTTTGCACCCATGATCAGAACTAGCAGTCGGCTTTTCTGGTGGTCAGCATTTAGACAAGAAACTGTATTTGGCCTGTTGAGTAGTAACAGCAACCTACAGGAGACCAAACACACCCTCTTTTCTGAAGTAATTCTTGAAACATGCACTTTGGAAAGCATCATTTAATTTTGTATGCTATCTCAAGACTTCCCACATAAATAGATTTAGAAACAAAGAAAGGAACCCGTGCATCCTTTCCAGGGTCGAACGACCAATTCCTTGGTTTGGGGTACATGTGAGTTCTGCCAAGTAGCCTCCATAACAGATGGAGCCTTTTGAGAGATCAAAAGCAAACCCCCATGCCATCCTTGGCTCTGCTGTCCTGTTCCTATACCTTTATCAACCCGAGGACTAGCCTGGAGATCCACTTCACACGAATGATTGCAAACTCCTCCAGTGAGTCTTTTTTGGCTGTTTGTTCTCAGAAAATGGAGCTGATGTCAGACTTGTGGTATAAAAATAGGACTTTGCATTGTCTCACAAATCTCACTCCAAGAGCTGAGGCAGATAAACTTTGCAAGTCTCGGCTACAGAAACATTACTGAAGGAATTGAGAGCTGAAATCTTTGGAAGCTCTTGTTATGAAGGATCGTATTAGAGGGGTTTCTTTGCTCTATTTGTGGAGGTGGTTGTGGTTAGGGGTACAGCCAGCAGAGAAAAACCATTCAAAATATATGACAATACCTGCATCCCTTTACTGGGGATTTTGAGAGTTAATTGGTCCTACCGCTCTAAATTTTTTTTCCCTTCAACTTTTATTTTATGTTCCCTGGTACATGTGCAGGATGTGCAGTTTTGTTACAGAGGAAATGTGTGCCATGGTGGTTTACTGCACAGATCATCCCATCACCCAGGTATTAAGCCCAGCATCCCTTAGTTATTTTTCCTGAGGCTCTCCCTCTCCCATCCCCCACTCCAACAGGCCCCAGTGTGTGTTGTTCCCTTCCACGTGTCCATGTGTTCTCATCTATCAGCTCCCGCTTACAAGTGAGAACAAGTGGTCTTTGGTTTACTGTTTCTCTGTTAGTTTGCTAAGGATAATGGCTCCCAACTTCATTCATGTCCCTGCAAAGGACATGATCTCGTTCCTGTTTCTGGCTGCATAGTATTCCATGGTGTATATGTACCATATTTTCTTTATCCAGTGTATCATTGACAGGCATTTGGGTTGATTCCATGCCTTTGCTATTGTGAATAGAGTTGCAATGAACATACATGTGCATGTATCTTTGTAATAGAATGATTTCGATTCCTTTGAGTATATACTCAGTAATGGGATTGCTGGGTCAAATGGTATTTCTGTAGGGCTCTAAATTTTTTAAATTTGCCTTTCTAACTAAGTTAATAATGATTGCACAGAATAATGTTACCAATAGGAATTTTCATCCTAGGGAATCATCTTCACAGCATGCATAAATACTGCCATATAGTGATTAATTACTTCCCTGCTTTTTTCTGACAACTAAGTACTTTTTATTTCCCTGGCCCTTGCAGACGTTTGCAGAAGGACTCATAATAGTCCCTTGTGACTAATTATATCAGGCTTTGTAATTCACAATCCATGAACACTTTTCTTGATATTTTAGGGGGGAAATAGTAAAAACAAACAGTAACACATCAGTGACAGTGACGTGGAAGAGCAAGACATGAATGAATTCATGTGGCCGTTTCTACAACACTAGCTTCTCCAGGGCATTTGTTCACCTACTTTCCTTGGCTCCTCTAAAAGTCTGGTTCTCTCTTCCTCCAAAATTGGGTTCAAGGTCACATCCTTGGCATCAGCATCAATTCGTCTAACCTGACTTGGATCACATTTTGTGTCTCCTCAGCCCTGATATTCACAGATTGCTTTCTATACATTTGCCTTTGATAATAATTTTCTCACTAAGGTTTAAATCTGTTAATTGTTTATGCTCCCACTTCACAGTTAAGAAGCTAGAAACCTCCTACTTTTGTATTCCTTATAAAGTAGTTTTTTCCCCCAAGAACATAGCAAAAATTCCAAACTTATCAGTAGGTATATAAGTCAGCACAGGCTGCCATAAAAAAATACCACAGACCGAGTGGCTTAAACAACAGATACTTGTTTTCTCACAGTTCTGGAAAGTGGAAGTCCAAGACCAAGGATCAGTAGAGTTGGTTTCTGGTGAGAGCTCCCTTCCTGACTTGCAGATGGGCTTCCTTCTTGCTGTGCCCTCTCACATGGTGGAAAGAGAGAGTTCTGTTGTCTCTTCCTCTTTTTGTAAGCGCACTAGTCCTATAGAATTAGAGTCCCATCCTTATAACTTCATTGAATCTTTATCACTTTCTCATAGGCCCTATCTCCAAATACAGCCACACTGAAGGTTAGGGTCTGATACGGTTTGCCTGTGTCCCCATTCAAATCTTATCTTGAGTTGTAGCTCCCACAATTCGCATGTGTTGTGGGAGGCACCTGGTGGGAGGTAACTGAATCATGGGGACAGGTCTTTCCTGTGTTGTTCTCATGATAGTGAATAAGTGTCATGAGAGCTGATGGTTTTACAAAGGGGAGTTTCCCTGCACTAGTCCTCTCCTGTCTGCTGCCATATAAGATGTGCCTTTTGCCTTCCACCAAGATTGTGAGGCCTCCCCAGCCACATGGAACTGTGAGTCCATTAAACCTCTTTTACTTTATAAATTACCCAGTCTCAGGTATGACTTTATCAGCAGCGTGAGAACAGACTAATACAGGTTCCAACTTAAGAATTTTGTTGAGGGTACAACTCAGTCCATAGCAGTAGGGTTACCAGACTTGGCAAATGATAATGTAGAACACCACATTTAATTTGAGTTTTATATGAACAACAAATCATTTTTAAGTACAAGTATATCTCAAGCAATATTTGAGTTAGACTCATTCTAAAAAATTCATTTGTTGTTTATCTGAAAATGAAATGTAAATGAGTATCCTGTATTTTGTCCTGCAACCCTAATTGTAGGAAGTCTCAATTTGATGGAAACAGGAGCAAAGTTCAATCAGCAACTGTGCTGAGTGCCATGGACAATTCCAAGAAGCACAGAGAGGTTACCAGTTCTTCCCATAAAAAGTGCTTAGCCATGGGATCCATCCAAATTGATAAGGAAGTTGACTTGGTTAGTTTATTACATTAGTGCCTTGGACCACAGGACCTCTGAGAGTATGGGGATGAGGGAAAGTGGAAGGTAGGAACCATAGAGGTCTTCATGGAAAAGGTGACCCTTCCACTGGACTCTGCAGATGGTAATACATCTCACTGGGTGGAAGGGAAGGTAGAGGACACTAAGAGCAGAAGTCAATGGCTTGTCCAAGGCAGAGGGCAATGGCTTGTGCAAGGACAGAGGGCAATGGCTTGTCCAGGCTGACAGAGAGGAGATAGGAGTTGGGAGCTGGGGACAACAGCTTCTATCAGATGGCAATGATTCAGCTATCGAACAGGTTCCAGGAAGGGAGGATTGCTTTGAGAATGGAAAGAACGGGAAAGCAGAGAGCCCGTGAATTGAGAATTGGAGAAACCACACATTAGCTTGCAGGTGAAAGAAGGCATAGCAATGAAAGACAGGCTGCACCTTACCAGAGGAGGTTGGGAAACAAATGCTGGGAAAATGGAGCACAGTTGATTCTTGTTATTCATGGAAGTGATGCTCTCTATGTCATCCCAAACACTGAATTAGCGAATATTGAATATTGCTCCTAGGGGAAGATACAGAGTTAGGTTCCTGTGAGCCTCTGGTTACATTTTCATCAACTGATCAATACATAACATTGTTTTATGTGTATTTCTGTTGATTTATTTGTTTACTTATTTATTGACACAGGGTCTCTCTGTGTCCCCAGGCTGGAGTGTAGTGGTGCAATCATAGCTCACTGCATCTTCCAACTCCTGAGCTCAAGTGATCCTCCCACCTTGGCCTCCTGAGTAGCTGGGATACTACAGGTGTGTGCCACCATGCTCTGCTAATTTTTTTTTTTTTTTTTTTTGGAGAGATGAGGCCTCATCATGTGCCCCAGAATGGTCTTGATCTCCTGGCTTCAAGTGATCCTCCCACCTCAGCCTGTAAAAGCGCCAGCATTATAGGCATTAGCCACCATGCCTGGACTGTATTTCCATTTAAAGACACCTTGTGGCATGTATATTGTTGATTTATTCACGTGGACTCCACAGCCGACAGCACTATGACTCATCCCGAACAAAGCGTCTCTAACATTTATTTTCCCTGTACAGCACATCCCAGCCTTCTTGAACGTGGGAACACTAGACAGCACTGCAGCAGTCTACTCTTGGGAGCTGTTTCAAACAAGGAAAATCACCAACAAAGAGCACAAAAATGTGGAAAATGTGCCACTATATTGACAGAAAAGGATATTTGTTTTAGGTCTGAGGGCTGAAACAAGAAGGCAAAGTGTCTCCTTATTCAGCCTCAGCTGGGAACCTATGCATTGGGTGACTAGAATTTTTTACTGCTCTGCGTTTGCCAGCAAATGACATCAAAACTGCTGTAGATATTGATTTGAGGTTCCAAATAAGTTTTACTGAATAGGAGATCTTGCAAAGACTCAATCAGAATCAGTAGTGTGTGAGTTTAGTTATAGGTCACTTAAGGTGATGAGAGAAGGCCAAATTCTAAATGTCCAGGGTATTTGAAGAGCAATAGTTCCACCAGTGAAGAGTTAAAGGCTGAAAATTATAGTGGAATCTTTACCTTGTGTATTCCTTCAAAGGCGATGCATGCTTGGTCTGCCACAGTGGGGTCCTGGGTCAATGTCCGGCAGAATATGCCCTGTGGAATCTGGCATGTGGAAACGATACCTTTGACATGCATGCCATATTTTCTCTTGTCTTCCCGGTTTCCAGCATTGATTAACCAAACTCCCATCTTAGCTTGCTACCCTAGTTAGTGCTTGTCTTACCTTTCATAACTGTGCTTACCTGTAGTATCTAGCTACCTCCTGTACTGCTTAAAAGTGACCTCCCAGCTCAGCAAATCATGTCTCAAATCCTGTGTGCCCACACTCCCCAGTTCTACCTGTTTCCTCACAGCCCATGTGGATGACTCCTGCCCTTATTCTCTGTTGCCTCTAGTAGATCTTTGCACCCACCCATTCTGCTGTTCATAATGTCATGAAATGAGAATGGACGAAGCATCCAAAGATAGGAAAACAGCCGAGTGATGAGTCTTGAGGATCATCCAGAGATTATGTAAAGGAAGTGGTAATTAAGCCAATACAGGTAAAATAAAGAAGACAGAAAGGAAGGAGAATAATATGAAAAAAAAGGGATAATTAATGAATTACTTTATTCGTTCATCAATCCAACAAATATTTATGGCTATGCAAGGTACCGAGTTAGAGTCTATGAAACCAAAATGTCGCATAACAAGCCAGAAGAGGATTTCAAAGGCATAATGATCAATTCTATCAAATTCAATAGAAAGATAAAGGAAAATATCTGCTGGGCTCAGTGGCTCATGCCTGTAATCCCAGCGCTTTGGGAGGCTGAGGTGGGAGGATAACTTGAGCCCAGGAGTTCAAGACCAGCTTGGGCAACATGGCGAGAACTTATCTCCACAAAAAATAAAAATAAAATAAAAAGCAAGGAAAATGTCAATGTGGAGGGAGAGAGGGAGAATCAGAAAACATCACAAATATACAAGAACTAAGGGCACACTTATATTCCCTGTCACATTCATGCAGAGAGGAAAAATTCCAGCAAGCAGTATGTTTGCCTCTGAAGACAGGAATATAATGAGTTAGAGTCACATCTACATCCGACAATGCCTTGTACGGAGAATGTATCTTGTGTAATGATTCACAGTGTGTGTCCTGGGTAATTAGCTCAGTAAGTCATGTTTAATTTCTTCTTATATTTCCAAAACTCTGTTTTCTGAGCCAGCGGCCAAATCATACGTTTCCCTTGCCAGAATCCACGTGAACTCTCAGACCTGTCTTTTGTCCAGAATGCATTCAACGGTGTCTTCCTGTTGGTACTGCAATATCTCATCAGGGACGATCTGGCCGGGAAATGACGGGGCATTCTTAAAATGGAATTTGGAAGCACTGTTTCTGGAAAGACCTTTCTGCTTTACACATAGCTACAACATGAGGTTTCTGTCCTCTGCCATGTTCAGTCACTGGCATCTCTCTGAAGTCATTAATGAGGATGCCAGATACTATGAACCACGACACCTCTTGTCGTGGATTCTATGCCTGTGAAACAAATTTCCTCTTTTTTTTTTTTTTTTTTTGTTTTGAGATGGAGTCTCACTCTGTCGCCCAGGCTGGAGTGCGGTGGTGAAGTCTCGGCTCACTGCAACCTCCACCTTCTGTCTTCAAGCGATTCTCCTGCCTCAGCCTCCTGAGTAGCTGGGACTACAGGCGTGCACGACCATGCCTGGCTAATTTTTTTATTTTTATTTTTTGTATTTTTTTTTTAGTAGAGATGGGATTTTGTCACGTTGGCCAGGCCGGTCTTGAACTCCTGACCTCAGGTGATCCACCCACCTTGGCCCTCCAGAGTGCTGGGATTACAGGCGTGAGCTACTGCACCCGGCCCAAATTTCTTCTTGATAAAAAAACGTTCACCCACGTGTGATCAATTACCTTTTCTGGGGCCACTTAAATGAGTTGTAATGTAGTGTTCTTTCCCCACAAAACTACAGGGAGGCAGTCAGCCGTTGTCACACGGCATTCCATATCAGCAGTGTGGCAACTTCCGGGAATTATTCTTAGGGCAGCCTCTAGAAATGAATTTTAATACACGGTCTTGATGTTCAAACTGTAGTCAAGTAACAGTTATTATTATTTTGGAATGATTGTCCTCTCTCTCAAAAGGAGCACATTTCAGGTTACTGTGGCCACAGGTATGTTTTCCAGAAGACTGACTGTAGATGGGTGTCAATCCCTAACTCCGTTCCTGTGGGTTGGGCGAGACTGTCTGCCGTATCTCTGAGCTCAGCTTCTTACCCATCTTTTTGGCTTTTCAGAGCTTGTTCCTATAAAATTCCAGGGTCTGTTTCCCAAAAGGCAAGCCCTCCTTCCACACTACCACGTTGCAGTTCTCAAATTTGGCAAAAAGCTGACAAATGACCGACTTTGGCATGTTGCTAGGTACTTAGAAGTCTTGGCCATGGAGTGAAAGTGAAGATGCGGATTTCAAACAAATGGTTTTGAAGCTGTATTTATAACAAGGCATCGTTACTAAATGACTGATGCTCATTTGCCGAGGTCCTTTCTAATGCATCTGTCCCTTACCATGTATTCTATTCATGGCCTTTAAGTTTCATGGCTGTGATTTACTTCTGTCCAGGGTACTCTAACTGGACTGTTGGAATGTGAAAAAAAGCTCATGCCTGAGACTCACCCGTAGAGATTCAGGTGCACCTGGGTCAGGATGTGGCCTGGGCATCAGGATGTAGAAACCTCTCCAGGAGAGTCTTATGTTTCTCCAGCGTTGAGGGGTCTTGCCTTGATACGGCTCTCTTTCTACATCTTAATTTACCATGAAGCCATCAAGATATTTCTACCAATGAAAAAAATCCAGGGAGATTTTTTTCAAAGAATCAGTCCAAAAAATCTTTAAAACCTGTAGTAACAAGAGCTAAGAGCACATTTGGAAATGTACATATAAATAATATGCCATAATATATTATATAATTGATGTAATGTATACAATAATATATTTAATGAAAATATATAATATGTTATATTCATATATAATTTATCATATAAATATACAATATATAATATATATTCATATATAATTTATCATATAGAGATATATAATATATTATATATTCATATATAATTTATCATATAGAGATATATAATATATTATATATTCATATATAATTTATCATATAGTGATATAATATATATAATCTATATTACATGTAATATCATATATATCTAAATATTTGGAGCTGCATTTTTCTTTGACTATCCCTTGCCACTTTTAAGAAACTAAGATCCTCCTGGTCCAACCATGATGCAGAAAATGTATTTCTAATTTCAATAAATATCATCAACTTCATTTTTCTGCAATGCAAGGCTGTTTCTTAAAACACATGCACTCCATCAGACAATAGTTTAGCTAAATGATATGATTCTGAGTACTCAATTTTTAATTGTAAAAGAGACATAGGGATTTTGTAGTCCTTGTTCAACTCTTTGTTGAAGACAAAGAGTGTCTATTAACTCCAGTCCCTGTACTAGGTGCTGGGCAGCTGCTCTCTCTATCTCCACAAAGATATCTTGGATTTATTAGTTCTGTTGCCCTTGTATTAACTCAGCACACCAGAAAGGGGTGCTTTTTGGTGAATTAAAAAACTAGAATCCAAATTCCATCCATCCAAAAATAAAGAGATAAACCTTACTCAGAGAAGTCTGTCAATTGTCAATGACAAGAATTTCTCGGACCATGAGTACTTACTATAAATGCAGAGGGAAATAGTTCATATCCACACTTCCATGATGCTTTTGAAAATTTCCTTGAAAGAAAAATTAACCTTCTTTACTGTTATTTCCAAAGTAAACAGTTCATCTGATATCAAGACAGGAGGCATTATAATTAAACTCATTGCCTTTAGAACTTCAATTACCAGTCTTGTGAAAAATTTTGTGTAAATTAGTAAAGGACCTGCCTCTTTTATGGATGAACCCATTTTAGAACAACTGCCATAATTGGAGTTTAAAATTATATACCCTTGGAATTTATTCTGGGAAATGATTCAGCTTAATGCAAATGATATCAGTAGAAGAATGTGCTCATATTTGCATAGGTACTTCTGGATAGCTGTTTATTTTACAGTTAGATGCAGATGGCCAGGGAACTGTGATAGCAATACAACACAGACAATGTTTCTGTTTCTCCACTTCAAAGGAAGGCCAAGACACAATAGAAATGTTTTTACAGCAGAAAAACAATTGGAATTTCAAGTCTGGGAAAGTTTAAGTGATCAATTATACATTATAAAAAGCCATTCCACACATTCTTAGAAAGCGACTTGATAGCAAACTTAAATAAAAGTATAACTGTATCTCTGTGTTCAATTCCATTTGTTTGGTGTTGCAATATCACCTTACACCTACTACACCCGATATATAGTTATGAGTCTTCGTTTCTTTTTTCTGCAATGTATGCTGCTATTATATAAGTAGGAGTTGGCCATCTCTTTCTGTAAAGGGCCAGATAGTCAATATTGTTGGTTTAGCAGCTGTACAGTTGCTGTCTTAACTACTCACTGCCGATGTAGTGTGGAAATAGCACAGGCACTGTGCAAACCAATGAGTAAGGCTGCATTCCAGCAAAACTTGATGAACAAAAACAGGTGGTGGGCTGGGTTTGACTTCGGAGCTGTTATAAACAGGGACCATTGGATGATCCCCCTTAAGGTTTATATTGGGTAGGAGTAGAGGATGTTTGTTGAGTGCCATGATTTGTTCTGATAACACCCTTTAGAAATAACCTGGAACTCTCTCTTCTCACGGGTACATCAAAGTCTAGACCTGTTTCAAACTGCTCTTCCATAGATCCAAAACTCCACCACCAGAGGAGAAAGTTTTAATCTTCTTCTGTCTCGTGCATTGTCACAGATTGCAATTTGTAAAAAGTAACCTTGATTGTGTGTCTTCCAAAGGAGACTCCAGGCTTCATGGACATAGAGATAGCAGCTGCCCAACACCTGGTATGGGAACTGGAGTTTAAAGATACTCAAACATTCATTGACTTGGACTCTAAGTTCTCAAAGTTTCTTTCCACCGCTTTAATAAAGGAAAACAACTGTAACTGTCCTATTTCCCTTCTCTGTGAGCATTTCTATGGCATCTAAGGCACAGATGTTCTGCACTGATTTATCTATGTCGGCTTCTTCTCCATATTGCTAGAATCTCGTTTTCATGCTATCACCAACTGACCACCTGGAAACTTTCCATCTCCTTCATCCTAGATTTTTGGTTTTGTGCTCACTTAATGCCATCTCAGTCTGATCTGGGAGCAGCAGATGGCACTATACAGAAACACTCACTGGGTTGGTCCAAATCACATCCCAGCACAGATGTTCATAAAACCCTTATTCCTTTCAAAGTGATCACTTTTGGAAACCAATACTGGATATTTAATCCAGAAACTTCTGCAGTGATGGGAAGGTGCATGTGACTTCCTTGTTGAAATTGATATCAGGGCTTGAACATGTCCAGTGCTTTTAGCATTGGAATGCCCACATTGTACCTGGTTCTGAGGTTCGTACTTTTGGCTGGAGAGCTGTAGACAATAGTGTTGAATAGGGCAGGTCTCTCATGCTGGTGACTTTGCGTCCATTGTAACATTCTCCATGGTGAATGTCCTTCTTGGTGGATGAATTTGCTTTTTTGTAACACTCAAATAATTGCATCCAATTCTGGTGATAAAAACAGAGATTAATTCTGGTTTTGGTGAGAATGCACAAAGATGTGAGCAGTGTGGTCTTTTCTCTCATAGGCTTACATCCTAGCCCATTCCCCCAAAGTGGTGACACCACCTTGGAAACACTCTATGGGCTATTCTAATAGATCAACATTTGGTCACAGTGATTCCCTTCCAAAGGTGACTACTCTGAGGAGGATGTCCTCATTTTGAAACACTAGCGTGGGTATATTTCTTAAAAGAAAGAAAAGATGGAATTATGCCGAGTGCCTTTCCCAAAACTCATTGTTTGAAAATGTCAACAGAAGCCCTCACAATAAGAGTAAAAAGGAAAATGTGAAATGAAAATAAGAATGAACATTAAAAATGTGGACAAAATTGATTTACTAATACCTATGAATACTACCTCTATTACTCATAGGCATTAATAAAATAAGGAAAACTGAGCTCAAGGAAATAGAATATAAAACATAATAATTATTATGAGGTAATTTTTCTATTTGCTCATTTTTACTTTATTAATTTAGAAAAATTTCTGAAAGTCCCTGCTTGTAGAATATTTAGTCACTAATCATTCCCTACTTGTGTAATAGGATAAATGAGACAAATTTCTTACTTGGCATTTATGCAGATTGTTTAAATTTTTTTTTTTTTTTTTAGACAAGGTCTCACTCCATCTCCCAGGCTGGAGTGCAGTGGTTCGATCTCAGTTCACTGCAACCTCTGCCTCCCAGGTTCAAGTGATTCTCTTGTCTCAGCCTCCTAAGTATCTGGGACTACAGGCGAGCACCACCATGCTCAACCGATTTTTGTATTTTTAGTAGAGATGGGGTTTTGCCATGTTGGCCAGTCTGGTCTGAAACTCCTGACCTCAAGTGATCCACCTGCCTCGGCCCCTCAAAGTGTTGGGATTACGCTTGAGCCACTGTACTCAGCCTTATTTAAAATATTTTAAAGTCACCTTCTTTAAATAGGTACTCCCATGAAAACTGGAAAAAATTGGAAAAAGCAATTGATGCAGTCCATCAAAGAAGGGGAGGGAAATGATGTTTGTGGGTGCCCACATTGGGCCAAGTGTGGGGACCAGTACCTTTAAGAATGTGTGTATCTCACAGTAATTCTGTGAAATTGGTATTATCCTCACAGCGATGGGAGAAACCAAGGCTTCCAGAAGGGAAGTCAGTGCCCACAGTCTTAGGCAGAGCCAGCCCTATCCTACCCAACACCCTCTGTCCATGAGATGAAATCCAACCTCCTTGGCTTGCCTGCTTTTCTTAGGTGGCCTCTCTTGCCTAGAATCCTGATGGATCCCCCTTCCCTGGACCCATCACCTCAGACATAGCGGCCCAACCCAGCCCCAGTGCAGCTGCAGGACTCTTGCCCCAGCTGCTCCTTCTGCTTGCATCATCATCCCCCTGGATATTTGCACAACTAGATCCCTTCCATGTTTCCATCTTTGTTACCATCTCCACCCCAGGGATCTCTGATATAGTCATTGTCTTTCCTGATACCCAGTTGGATTTTCTTTATTGCCTTAACCACTACTCATAACTACTCCTGATATCATGATCCCACACTGCAAGACTTAATTTCTTAATAAAAAGCCAAATTGTATTTGATAGGTTGAATCACATGAAATTACCTTTCTGTAGCCCCCCGAAAATGGTTGCATAACATCAGTTTCATATGGTTCTTCTCAAATACAGACAGCCATGACATTGAAAGGGGACTGCTAACCATTACGTTTCTTAATCAATAGAATGGGAATGGCTAGAACATCACTCTCCAGATTTTTGTGGTCATGCATCCCCATGATAAGACAATAACACTTTTCTGTACTTATCTATTAGGTTGGTGCTAAAGTAATTGCAGTTTTCGTCATTGAAAGTAATGGCAAAAACCGCAATTACTTTAGCACCGACCTAATACTATGTGTAAATTATAAACGCATCCGATTGTTATCGAATGTCTTATGTGATAAAAAATACAGGAGTGGTGAGATTCCCCATCTCTACTAAAAATACAAAAATTAGCTGAGTGTGGTGGCGCATGCCTGTAGTCCCAGTTACTTGGGAGGCTGAGGCAGGAGAATTGCCTGAACTCGGGAGGCAGACATTGCAGTGAGCCGAGATCAAGCCACTAGACTCTAGTATGGCGACAGAGCAAGACTCCGTCTCAAAAAAAAAAAAAAAAAAAGTGAAAAAAGATTCCTCTATCATGATAGCAGATGCAGATCACTCCGTTACATAGCCTTCCAGAAAATTCAGATTGTTGTTTGGAGTTGGAGCTAAGATTTTATCAGATTTTATTGGAGAGTCATTGTCTTTCGTTTGAAAATGCACTGACAAGAGTTAGGTGATGAGTTGCCTCCTTGTGCTTGCATGATTCTTAGCAAATTCACTCTTGTTTTTTTTTGTAGGGGCTTTAAGTCACTTATCCATTTTGTGAGGATTAATATACTTAAACCCAGGGGGCATCACCAGTGAATTCTCTTGAGCAGGCACTTGTTAACAACGAAAGGTTGCAATTTGCTGAAAATAAAAATGAGTGAAAACAAGTGAGGCACTCCTGTCCCTACTGGGGAGCCCCATCGCATCTTACATCTTGCATGAGGGAGGAAGCATTAATCTGGACTTGAACTATTACTATTTACTATTCATGAGATACAAAGTGGAAATCCTCACATTTCCTTCCCACTCACTGAGGAATATCTCTGCAAACACCCTGAGCTTGGTACATCCACTCTAAGAACCACTGAACCAGAGAATATTTATAATTCCAGTAAAAGATTATAAACAGAGAGACTGTTGGGAGCAAGGTGTTAGGTCTGAACTTGGCAAACTACAGTCTTTACTTACAAGATGCTCTCACTAGTTTGCTGATGGCCTGAAGTGAGCCTTGTTGTAGTTTAACGATGTATGCCTGAAAACTGCTCATTATAAAAATTGCACTTGCTGTCTTACGTTGTGGAGTGTGTTTGTAATAGGAAATTCAATTTGCTTATGTAAGCTCTAAATGAGCCCACTGACCCTGAGATCACTGACCACTATACAGAGTGTGTGGATTCTCTGACTACTGAGAAAAGCCCAGGCTTCTACTTCAAGTTTGCATTTTGCAAATTGTGTCCTGGCAGACTCAGATCCAAACAAAAGGTAAAGTTTCATTCTCTAATAATACATTCTGGTTTGTTTATTTATTATCTTTTTCTCTGTCAAGCTACAAGATTCATGAGAGAAGAGACCATGCCCTTCACAGGTATGTGCACAGAACTTTACCAGTACAGTATAGGTAGTTAATCTATAGTTGTTAAATTTTTGAATAAATAAACAGATGAATGAATGAATGATGTAGTAAGTGGCAGAGCCAGGACTGTAATTCTAGTCTTCTGACAGTAAGAAATAACACAGTCCTGTGTTATTTTCCAATTCTCTGTAAGGCTCATTATTTGGAATAGGCATTGGCTTTAAAATTACTTCTTAAATGTTCATGTTCATACAGAAATCTCGTATTAAAAAGAATTATAGACTTGCAGAGTGCTCCATATCCGACATAGAGTGAGATTGGTAATTTAGTGCCAAGCTGCTTGGGAAATTAATAGTAAACAAGAAATAGTTAATTATGTCAAAATGTGTTTTATAGTCCCTCTCTTTTTGTAAACTAAGGCAATAAGATTTGAAGGGAAGACATTTGGACAATCTTACATTCTGGGCTGGACAGCATTTTCAATGATGGAACAATGGCATTCACAGCAACCTGGTTGAAATTGGTTGAAGTAATTCAGGAATGGAAATCCAAAGATCATGTGTTCTTGTGTTCTCACTCATAAGTGGGAGCTAAGCTATGAGGACGCAAAGTCACAAAACTGATACAATGGACTTTGGGGGCTCAGGCAAAACTGTGGGGGGGGATGAGGGATGAAAGACTACACATTGGACCCAGTGTACACTGTTCGGGTGATGGGTGCACCAAAATCTCAGAAATCACCGCTAAAGAACTTATGTAGTCAAATACCACCTGTTCCCCAAAAATCTATTGAAATTAACAACAACAACAACAAAACCTTAACGATTCCCCTGTCATTCTAACTGAATTGTAATTCCTCTGTTTCCGCTGATGCAGGACAGTCCTTCTAGTACTCTTGATTCTCCCCTCTTTTTTTCTTGTAGTTCTTAAGAATAACTGTAGAATGTGCTGGGAATGCAACATCTTGAGATAAGGGGGAGTTACCTAGAACAGTCCAGGTTCTGTTCCAGTCCCCTCACAGAAATAGGATGTACTTCAATGCTTTAGCCCAGTGGGTCCCATGGCCCCAGGTATGAAACCCAGGGCAGGCTGATTTATGGGGTCTCTTAGCTTCAGTGCAACTTGGGTATGCACAGAAGAGACCCCCATCTACCCGGGGCAGCTTTTCTGAGCCTTGGAAGAGTGGCTTGCTATGAAGTCCCGGCTTCTATTGCTTCTTGCTGCCTAGTTGAAAGTAACAAACCCACTTTACTTACTCTGTGCATGAGTGTTCTGTCTCACTGGATGCAGACAAGTAGGTCGTCAGTGCACAGTGAACCTGCTTCACAAATGAGAAAACTGAGACCCAGTGGTATGGAATGACTTGCCCAAGATGCCATAGTGAGTGGTAGGATTCAAGCAAAGAACCCTAGAATGTTGCTCTTACATTGGACTCAATGCATGTGATATACACGTGTGTGTGTGTGTGTGTGTGTTTGTAGTTGTGCTGTCTGTTACATCTTCACTTCCAGACCACATGCTGAATGGCAGAGGGAGGAACAACAACAACAAAATTCAAGGCCATTCTGCAAAATCAACACATATGATTCTGCTTTAATGCAAGCATAATCCAATCTTTGCACAGTAATATGGCTCACAGACATTTCACCCAAAACACTGCAATGCAGAAGTCTTTTTGAGCATTACCCTCGTTGGCCTCTGCCTTTTTCCCTCATTACGTGCAGAACAGTAACCATGGGGTAGCATGGTCCTGGGCCATGAAGAATGGATTTAGACTGTCTCCAGTGATTGAGGGTATATGTTACAAGCTCTTAAGTTTTTATTTAGAAGAGTTCTTTTCCATCTAGGAGGCTATTCAATAGACACTTTGCACCATGAAACTGACCATGGAAAATTATTTTTCAGAGTCCTCATACCATTTATTACTGCTTCATGAGGTGTCCTGACAAGAGAGGAGGCTGAGATTGAGCCAGGAATCAGCCTTCTAAGCAATAGCTCTGATGCTTTGTGTATGGCCAGGCATGCTTCTATGCAAAGTATTGCATGATCTTTAGTGCAAGGTGTTCATCAAGGCACACTGCACTGAAAGTAGAATAAACACTGTTGTCTGTACCCAACCAGCTATTGCCACTGTTGGAAACAGGTCTGCATTGCCATCTGTGTTACTGGATGCAAATTATATCTTATGAAATCTTAACTAAAAACTCAAAATTTCATCCAACTGAAAACTTTGTAACATATACTATCAAGAAAAGTCATGAAGACCGGGTGTGGTGACTCACGCCTGTAATCCCAGCACTTTGAGAGGCCAAGGTGAGAGGATCACTTCAGGCCAGGAGTTTGAGACCACCCTGGGCAACATAGTGAGATCTTGTCTGTATGAAAAATTTTCAAAAATTAGCCAGGCATAGTGGTGTGCACCTGTAATCCCAGCTACTCAAGAGGCTGAGGCAGGAGGACTGCTTGAGGCCATTGCAATGAGCTATGATTGTGCCACTACACCCCAGCCTGGGCAACAGATTGAGACCATTTTTCAAAAAAAAAAAAAAAAAAAAAAAAAGCCAGGAAAACTAAGTAATATTTTGTAACACAGGATGGCTTACATGGTACTTCAATGGCAGGAATTTCATATTATTCATGATAATTGAAGATGAGCAGATTCAGAGAGAAACCTAATATTTATTCTAATAGTCACACAACAAAAATTAACACTGCTCTTTGATTTAAACTTGAGCTAAGCAAAGCAGATACTTTTGGGAAAGGATAGTGGTCCAAAATAATACGTGAAAGTTGTGTGTGCTTCCATTTTATAAAGGTGTGGAGGAGGTTCTCCAATACACCATGCCCATTTAAGTTTGAAATCTAAAAGTACAAGCCCATTTTAGAAAATGCCTTTTTCCCCTGCAAGAATGCAACTCCAGTTTCTAACTAGAGAAAAATCATAAACTAGAGAAAGTTGTGTTCTTTGCTTTGCATGAGGTTTGCCTAACCCGAATTCCTGTCCCTCCACCTCCCCCATGGCATTGTCCAGCTTCTCTACAGTAGCGACTCAGCCAGCTTTTATCAGCATTACTTGGGGGAGTGGGGACAGGTTTTCTAGTCCAAGCCCAGGATCTGAAGAGTTGAGGCTTGAGACCTTTATTTTAAAAAGTTTCTCAAGAGATTTTTCTGTACATAAAATACTCAGCTGAGTAATTACTCGTAACAAGCTTAGTCACAGTTTTGCAGCCATTGGGAAGTGCCTGCCTATCAGAGACATTGTGAGCTCTCTGATAGATGCCTGTGGATATTGCTTATTGAACTGGCTGAATCAATGATACTCATCAACTGACTGCTGGGACTTCGTCGTTGACTCTCAGCACCATCCCCTCTCCACCCCAGACCCTGCTGTGGGTGCTTGTAGGGAAATCTAATCCTTCCTCGATAACACCATAGGAAAACTTCTCACATTGTGGTCCTCCTCTGCCCTGGCACCACATGCTTCGCTGCCATATTGTAGATCCCGTAAGTCTAAGAGATGAGGTTCAGAGTGAATTTTTGGTGCTGTAGCCTTCCCATTTCTTTAAAAACTGCTCCATATTCTTTTTTATGTTAGGATGAATAATTGATAGTACTGTCCTCACAAAAGTACAGGAGTTTAAATATACAGATGCTTGGCTGGGTATAGTGGCTTATGCTTATACTCTCAATGCTTGGGGAGGCTGAGGACAAAGAATCACTGGAGACCAGGAGTTCAAGACCAGCCTGATCAGCACAGCAAGACCACTCTCTCTTCAAAAAATTAAAAAATTAGCCAGGCATGGTGGCACATGCCTATAGTCCCAGCTACTCGGGAGGATCACTTGAACCCAGGGGTTCCAGGCTACAGTGACCTATGATCACACCACTGCACTCCATCCTGGACCACAGAGTAAGACTCTGCATCTAAAATGTTATGTGTGTGTGTGTGTGTGTGTACACACATATGAAAGTATATATGTGTCTATATGGATAGACACATACATACGTGTCTATATTTATATGTGTGTATGTACACATATGTCTATGTATATATGTCTATAGGTACACACATATATGTATAGACACGTGTGTATACACGCACATGTGCATCTATATGTGTAGATATATATATGTACATATGTGTGTGCACAAACACACACACATATAACATTTTAATTTCAGAGTCCTGTTCTATGGTCCAGGATGGAGTGCAGTGGTATGACCACAGGTACACATATGTATACATATGTATATGTTTATACATATATGTGTATATATGTATGTATATGTTTATATGTATATGTGTATATGTGTGTATATACATATATATGTGTGTGATTGCATACAATATGAATACACACACACACATGCACACACACAGATATTCCTCAACTTGTGATGGGATTACAGTCTGCTAAACCCATTTTAGGTGGAGAATATCCTAAATTGAAATGCATTTAATACACCTAACCTGCTGAACATCATAGCTTAGCCCAACTTGCCTTAAACATGTTCAAAACACTCACATTAGCCTACAAGTGGGCAAAATAATCTAACACAGTCTGGTTTATAATAACATGTTATATATCTCATGTAATTCATTGAATATTGTATTAAAAGTGAAAAACAGAATGGTTGTAGGGGCACTCGAAAGATAAAGATAGTTTTTACTGAATGCATATTGCTTTCACACCATTGTAAAGTTGAAATATCGTAAGTTGAACAATTGTTAAGTCAATGATCATCTGTATAATTGTGTCAGGACTTAACTTTATAACTATGCCTGCTTAAACATAATACAATTTGAAAGGCAGATGGATTAAAATGATCCCATGTACTAGAAAAAATAATTAACTATATAATAATAAAATACCATTGCTTTTCAAATAACAAACATGTTAGCAGGGAATAAGCCTGCATGTGGAGTAGTTTTGTGGGAAGCTGTGGTTAACTGACTGACTTGGCATGTATTCCATATCCTTCAAGTGTGTGATCTGGTACTGCAAAGGATGAAAGGCTAACAATGCAGTTTCCTGGACTCCCTTGCAGCTAGGGTTTCAGATGGGATTTAGCTCCACTGGTCAGGCATTGTCTTAACACCTACCTGCATTAGTAGTTGAGGCAGGTGGGGAGAAAAGTGGTCATGCCAGGGAAGGTCTGGAAGGTAAAATAGGGCTCTGAATGAAGTTGTAGGGACAGCCTCCTAGTCTGCCACCTGTGGCAAAATCAGCAATTGCCCTGGAGGGCTGCTTTTGTTAACGTTGGTCTGGGAGTCCTTCCTGGAGACCTAATCATGTTCTTCATTCATTCCTTTCTGTAGAAAACACCTGGGGTGGTGCCTGAAAAATCAAAAGTGTATGAATGTGTGCTCATGTGTGGGAGATGGGTGTGAGAGGTATAACTAATGAAAATCATTGCCCCATTTAATTTTTCTTTGAAAGTCCTTTGGGCCGGGTGCAGTGGCTTATACCTCTAATGCCAGCACTTTGGGAGACCGAGGCTGGGATTTCAAGACCAGCCTGAGCAACATAACGAGACTTTGTCTCTACAAAAAATGCAAAAATTAGCTAGGCCTGTTGGCGCATACCTGGAGTCGCAGCTACTTGAGAGGCTAAGGTGGGAGGGTGGCTTAAAGCTGGGAGTTCAAGGCTGCTGCAATGAGCCATGATTATGCTGCTGCACTCCAGCCTGGACAACAGAGCAAAACCCTGTCTGTACAAAATAAAACAAAATACATAAAACAAAATGAATTTAAAAATAAATAAAATTAAAAAAACATTTGATTTTGCAGTGCACAAACACTCATGTAAATGAACATTAATTGCTGGAAAGTGTAAGAAATGCATTTAAAACCATTTCTTACTGTCTCAGGTTGTTTCTTTCTCTAAGACTTTGAGTCATCATTGGACTGAAAAGGGAGGGTGGTTTCAGATTTTGAAATTTAGGTTTTAATATCCAAATGAGTATCATTTCTCAGAGAAAAGATGTCTTCTGGAGGGAAAGATTGCTTGCATTTCCCAAAAGAAACATTAGTCAATAGTAGTATTATATTTATTTAATCCAAGGGAGAGAACACCGTGGGAAACTTAGCCACATGGCTAGCAACACACCTGGTCAGAAGAGAGGATACACTTCTTGTTTTCACTTAAAAGATTTGATTGGCATCTAGATGGATCAACTTCACCAGCATGGTACAACTTCACACTTCATTTGGCGTGTGTAAATACAGCCTATAGTTTCCCAGTTTGAGTTTTCTCCTGGGCAGCTGAATGCTATAGAGTGCAGTAATTGGACTGACATCTACACTGATAACAGAATTATCTGCAGACAACTGCTCATCTTTTCAAAATGTTTATATCTCTATTGGTGGTCTGTTCCCTCTCTACTTGGTCTAAAACAATTTATGAGACATTTAACAAACAATAATAAATGAACCCTATTAATATACTCAGATGGGGTTCTTGACTTCTATTTTCTCTGTGAAAGGATGTTTACTGCTAGATATTAAGGGGTTAGTTATGAAAGCAGCTTTCATATAAAGTGGATAAAATATTTTTGTAATCTGTAATAGAATGAGACCCCCCCCTAAAAGGGGCAAAAAGGTAGAATGTACAGTCAGCATTTGTGATTCATGCTCAGGTTGGAAAAAAAAATTCTTTCTTTCTTTCTTTCTTTTTTTTTTTTTTTAAAGAGATGGGGTCTCTCTCTGGTGCCCAGGCTGGAGTGCAGTGTCATGATCTGAGGATCATCACTCACAGTGGCCTTGAATTCCTGGGCTTAAGCCATCCTCCCAACTCAGCCTCCCGAGTAGCTGCAATGACAGGCATGCACCACCACACCTGGCTAATTTTTGTTTTAATTTTTTGTAGAGATGAGGTTTTGCCATGTCGCCCAGGCTGAAAATTTCTTTACCAGAGCATTTACTTGAATTCTGCTAGAAGTGTTTAAACCTTAATTTTTCTGATTAGTGTTTTTGCTTAATGGAAAAACTACTGTATGTTCCTAGATTATGTCAGGATATAATGCAATTTGATGTAATGGCAATGTACAAGAATAAATTGGTTGCTCCATCAATCTGATTGACAACTAGTTTTTATAGTGCTCGTAAAAAGTGGGTAATTACCTATTGCCAATGGGGGTTGACAGATAATCTAATACCAGGTGAGTATAATATATAGTTGAGGTTTTTGTAGCTAGCAGACTTTTAAAGTACATAGGATATGACATTATGTAATTGCCAATTCATTATTTGATCATAATACTGATCAATTTCATAGGCTTACTCTGTAAAAACAAAATCTATGAGCCATTTTAACGTAGATTTAGTCAACAAAATCCTGTTCATGGTTTCAGGGCGAACTACACAGTGTTTCATTATGAATGAATGGTTTTTAGACCAGGAGCATGCTACCATTTATTGAAGCAAAGGTTTACTCAATGTGAATCTAGTAAACCAGAAGAAATAATTTTCTTTTAGAAAATATTTTATTGGCATTCGTCTTTGATTCACAGTAACTTAGAACTAAAAGAGTAAATAGCAATTCCTTGCTACTCCTTTATTTGTCCAGTGAGGAAAACTTAGATTCTGGGGATGCTGGTCACATAGTCAAAGCTAGTTAATATTAAATACCAAAGCCGGGAATGGATCCAAGAGCTCCTAAGTTAAAATTCAAAGCATTTGTACAAAAACAAAAACTTTGATGACCAAAGTGCTACACCATTTGAGTCTTCTTGAAGCACATGGAGGGATTTCTCTCATGCTTGGGAGCTCCTGATTTTCTGTTTCTTATGAACTTAGAATGTTTGTTCCCACCTGATGTGTTTATGTGTCTGCCTTGATTCAGACACCTCTGGAAGTAATTCAGTTCACCAATTGGGTTGATTTGACTTTTAATGTAGCCATGTGTCACAGGATCTGCAAACTTCCAGGGGATACCTCAGACCACTAGATCTTCCCCCTAATTTCTGCTCACTGACTTAGTTACCTGGTTAAAACTTTTACGTATGGTTATGGATTGAATTTTACCTTCCCCCATCCCAAATAATATGTTGAAGTCTCTTAATCCCTAGTACTGTGGAATGTGACCTTATATTTAGAGATGGGTTTTTTGTTTTGTTTTTTGTTTTGTTTTGTTTTTTTTAATGGAATCTTGCTCCTTTGTTCAGGCCTGAGTGCAGTGGTGCAATCTCAGCTCACTGAAACCTCTGCCTCCTGGGTTCAAGTGACTCTCCTGTCTCAGCCTCCTGAGTAGCTGGGATTACAGGCGCCCACCACCATGCCCAGATAATTTTTGTATTTTTAGTAGAGACGGAGTTTCACTGTGTAGCCCAGGCTGGTCTCAAACTCCTGACCTCAAGTGATCCACCATCCTCGGCCTCCCAAAGTGCTGGAATTACAAGTGGGAGCCACTGTGCCTGACCCCAGAGATAGGGTCTTTACAAAGGTAATCAAGTTAAAATGAGGTCATTAAGGTGGATCCTAATCTAATAACACTGGCGTCCTTATAAAAAGGGAAGGTTTGGATACCAAGATATGCATAAAAGGAAGGCACAATGAAGACTTGCTGGTAGAAGACAACCATGTGCAAGCCAAGGAGAGAGCCCTTACAGCTCTTAGAAGGAACCAATTCTGCAGCTATGGACTGAATGTTTGTGTCCACCCCATGCAAATTCAGATGCTGAAACCTAACCCCCAGGGTGATGATGTTAGGAGATGGGTCTTGGGGAAGTGATGAGGTCCTAAAGATGGAGCCTCATGAATGGGATCTGTGCCCTTATGAAAGAGACTGCAGAAAGCTCCCTTGCCCCTTCCACCATGTGAGAACACAGCCAGAAGGCACTGTCTATGAACCAGGAAGCAGGTCCTCACCAGATGCTGAATCTGCTGGTGCCTTAATTTTGGACTTTCAGTCTCCATAACTATGATAAATGAATCTAAGCTTTTTGAAAAAGCCATCAGTTCATGGTTCTTTGTTGTGGCAGCCCTAAGAATCTAACACGTGCCTGGAGAATGATTTTAACATGAGGGTGACAAAATTCCAGAGACAAATGCAAACTGCCCACAGGTGAAATTTATCCTGCTTTGTGTGGGAATCTCCTGGTTTTGACACTGAAAATCTCATATCCAAGGAAGCCTCTCAGTCTGGAGCAAACAAGGAGAACTGGTCACCCTGGCTGGCACCTGGACATTCAATAATGTTCCCTTTGGCCTTTGGGTGTTGATCATACTGTCTCCCTGAGTTGGTACCTTGGTTCTTAAGAACAACAGGCCAATGGAAAGAATGGCAGTCATCGTCTTTGAAGGAATGTGGCTAAGTGATTAGGATAGGTCTTGTAAATAGCTGCCATCCTTCAAAAGAAGTGATGAAAAGACTTCCTGTTTCAAAATATATTCCCCACAGCCCTGAAAAAATCTACAATTCCACTGCCCTTTTGATTTTTTTAATAGATTCCCAGCCTCACGGTCTGTTTTAGGTCTGATTCTCTAGAAGCAGTCTGAGATGAGGACTCATGGGCCAGTGATTTATTGATGGAGGGCTCAGAGGAGAAACCCCTCAGGAAATGAAGGGAGGAGGAGGGGGTGGAGAGAGAAGGCAGAGATCTGATTACAGCTGAAGCCTCAGCTTGATCCCACGAGGAGATGTGGAGCAGAAATAGTGCTATAGATTTGCCCTGCCTTGTGGTAAAGGGACTGGTCTCTAATCCACTGTGGTGGCTTTAAAACACAGCAATTTCTTTGGCAGGCTGAGATGGGAGGACCACTTGAGACTAGAAGTTTGAGACCAGCTCGGGCAACATAGCAAGACCAGATCTCTATAAAAATTTAAAAATTACCCAGACATGGTGGTACCTGCCTGTAATCCCAGCTACCTGGAAGCCTGAGGCAAGAAGATCGCTTGAGCCCAGGAATTTGAGGCTGCAGACAGCTATGATTGCACCAGTGCACTCCAGTCTGGGAAAAAGAAAGATTCTGTCTCTGTAAAAACAACCTCCACCCCAAAATAGCAGTAAATTTATGACACTCTTCCCATCAAGAGACAGGGTTTTCATCCCCTGCCTTTGAATATTGGCAGAAGAGTGATTGCTTCCAACAATAGAATATGGTGAAAGTGACATGATGTGACACTTTAAAATAAATTTTAATTGCTGTAAAATACACATAACCTAAAATTTACCATCTTCACCATTTTTAAGTGTTCAATTGTATTAGTCCATTTTCACGCTGCTGATAAAGACATACCTGAGACTGGACAATTTACAAAAGAAAGGTTTAAGTTCCATGTGACTGGGGAGGCCTCACAATCATGACAGAAGGCAAGGAGGAGCAAGTCACATCTTACGTGGATGGCAGCAGGCAAAGAGAAGAGAGCTTGTGCCGGAGAACTCTCCCTTATAAAATCATCGTATCTCATGAGACTTATTCACTATTATAAGAACAGCATGGGAAAGACCTGCCCCCATGATTCAATTATGTCCTACCAGTTCCCTCACACAACATGTGGAAATTCAAGAAGAGATTTGGGTGGGGACACAGCAAAACCATATGAACAGTTCAGTAGTGCTGAGTTTATGTTGTTGTACAATGACCACCACCTCCTGTCTCCAGAACTCTGTGCACCTTGCAAAACTAAGACTCTGTATCCATTAAATAATAACTTGTCTTTCGTGACTAGCTTATTTCACTAAGCATTATGTCCTCCTGGTTCATCCAGGTTGTAACATGTGTCAGAATTTCCTTTTTTTTTTTTTTTTTTTTTAAGCCTGAATAATATTCTACTGTATGGGTAGACCAAATTTTGTTTATTCATTTATCCATTGATGAACATTTGGGTTGCTTCCTCATTTTGGCCATTGTACATAGTGCTGCTATGAACATGAGTGTACAAATATGTTTTTGATACCCTGATTTCCATTCTTTGGAGTATATATCCAAAAGTAGAATTGCTAGAGCGTATCATAATCCTATTTTTAATTTTTAGAGGAATTTCAATGTTGTTTTTCATAATGGCTGCACCATTTTATACCCCTCAAATGGTACAAGGGTTTCAATTTTCTACTTTCTCAGCAGTATTTGTTACTTTCTGGGTAATTTTTTTTAAATAGTAGTCATGCTAATGGGTGTGAAGTGTATCTCTTTGATTTGCATTCCCCTAGTGATTAGTGATATTGAGGATCTTTGCACGTGCTTACTGGATACCATGTGACTTTTAAGGCTGGATTGTAAAAGACCAAAGGGGATTTCCCTTGTTTGCTGACACACTCACTGCCGGAATTTCAATTCACCACAGTATAAGTCCAAGTAACCAGAGGCTGCTATGCCGTAAGGAAGTTCAAGCTGCACAAAAAAGCAATCTGCAGGTGCTCTCAACAGCCCCATCTGAGCCCAGATTTTGAGTCTTGCCAGCCCAGGCACAAGAAAGTGAGGGAGGAAATCTCCAGATAATTCCAACTTCCAGTTTTTCAGGTCATTCCCATTCATTGGAGTCTTCCCCATTGAGGCCACAGACATCATGGAGCAGGACAAACTCTGCCCAATGTGCCCAGTCCAAATTCCCAACCCACCTAATTTATGAGCAAAGAAATGATAGTTGTTTTATTCCACTAGGTCTGGGGTGGTTTGCTATGCAGCAATAGATCACTGGAACACTGTCAGTCATGGGTTTTGGGACCTTCTGGGGAGGAATGTAAACCCCAGATATTTTCATTTGGCTGAAAGCAGGTAGTGCAACTCTGAGCTGCTAGCAGGCAATATTCTTCTCAACTGGCCAGTGGGTATCCTGGGGGATAAAATGCCAGCATGAACCTGAACAGGGCACCAACAGTCATTGCTACAGAGAACGTTTAGTAATTCTTCTTCTCTGGGTTTGGAATTAATACTTTGCCAGGAAATTAGCAGTGTCAAGTTGAAAGTAGATTAGAAAAGTAAATGAGGATTAAGACAAAGGCTGACAAGGAAGAGTGACTGAGATACTCACCCCATAATTTTTCCATTTCATGGCCTAACACCAGGCTGGTGGTTCCTCATTTAAAAACACATAAGAACAGCTAAATCAATAGTTAAGAAATTGCCAGAAAAAGTCTATTTTCTGCAGATGACATAAAGTTTTGCAGAGACGTTCTCAAGAGTGTAAAGATGCCAGAATAAATAATGTAGGCTTTCTACTTACAGCAAGTTCATAGGAACAGAAACACTTTCTAGAAGCCTAAGAAAAGATGTTTGAATAGAGAGACATAAAGTGGACTTTAGAATAAATGTTAAATGCTAATTTGACTCTTTTCCCCTGTGTAGAGTTGATGTGATGTGATGGAAAAAATTGTTATGAAAAATTCTCAAATGTTTATAGAGAAAATGAGATTATAGGAGAACCAGCTCATTCATATTTTGACCATAGTTTTATAGGAGCTTATTAGCTATTACTAATATTCTTGAACTTTTAGACCTGTTCAGTACAATCTTAATCATGAATATGGAGCACAGGGTGCCCTTGGTCAGGCCACTCAGCTTTGAGATCTTGGCTTAAATGTCACTGTGTCTGAGAGGTCTTTCTTGGCCATTCATTTAAAGTAGCAGCCCAGGTCCACTGCATTACATTTTATATTTTCCACTTTCTCTTCAGTACATATGGCTGATATTTTTCTTGTACACTAATGTGCTTGTTTGTTGCCCAACTCCACAACCCCACTGCCACCTGCACTTTCACCTCTACCGCCAACACTACCAACCTCACTGACACCACTATTGCTATGGTTTGAATGTGTTCCCCAAAGGTCATGTATTGGAAACTGAAATTCCAGTACAACCAGTGCTGGAAGGTAGGGCTTAAGAAGAGGTGATTAGGTCATGTTGCCCTTATAAATGAGAGTTGGTTAGTTATCCTGAGAGTGGCTTTGCTATAAAGCAAGCTTCATCCTCTTGCTCTCACCCTCTCTTGCCCCTTCTGCCCTCCATCATGGAATTATACTGCACAAAGCTCCTCACCAGATACCGGTGTCATGCTGTTGGAATTTCTAGTCTCCAGAACCATAAGCCAAATGCATTTCTGTTTGTTGTAAATTACCCAGTCTGTGGTATTCTCTAATAGTAACACAAAATGGACTAAGACCACCATTGTCACTACCATAAACACTACCACCTCCACTTTCAGCACCACCACCACCATCATTATGATCACCATTATCACCACATCATCAGAATCCATCAACCCCACCATTGCCACCAACATCACCATCACCAACAACACCATCACCACTACCACTACCATCATCACCATCCACCATTATCACCAACCATCATCAGTATCATCAACATCACCAACACCAAACCATCAAAAACATCAGCCACCATCAGCACTACCACCACCACCAGCATCACCACTATTATTACTACCATCACTGCCATCATCATTACCATCACCACCACCACCACTACTACCACCATCATGCTGGTTTCACTGTAACCCCAATGAAAGTGAGGGTGCTGTATTCCTTGCTTAGTGCTGAATCTGCCATGCCTGGAGCAGTACCCAGCTCAAAGAAGACATTTAATAAACAAACATTTGTTGTTGAACATAAAACAACAAGGATACAGCAGCTTTGACAATAACTTTGAAAGGTAAGGGGCAATGTGTTCTCATGGGGAGATTTGGTAGAGTGACTTAGATGACCTAGATCTTACTTACAGAAGACTTCTTAGGGCTCTCAGCAATTGAAAAATGGAAAACTTGGTGGGAACATTCAGTATAGGCAGGTATCTTGGAATACTGCTAGTGCCTTCTGGAGAGCAATGAAAAGAATTTGAACGCATTATGAGTATGGAGCCTTCCTCTGATTGAAACCATGATTGAAATCCATGCTCATCCTCTCAACCTGAACCTACACCCACCCTCTGGGGCCTGATGGACTTCTTTTCGTCACCCCAGTTCCAGCTGAAGTTTTCATTCCCAGAACAAGTTGGGTGATGTCCTGCTCTCTGTGAGTTTCCGTGACATTTTATTTTTCTCCACCATAATGTGAGTCCCACAGAGCTGGGAATCTCATCTATCTTGTTAACTGCTGTGCCCCAGTTCTCAAAGTGATGACCACTACAGTGAATGTTCTCACACATAGTCATCAAAAGAACTGACTGAATCTGTGACATGCCCTTGCCCTAGGATTGGATCTTCCCTGGTCTTCATCTTTGTGCCAGCAAACTTGATCTGCAGATAGAGGCCACACTAGCAATGCAGCCCTTAGGAGTAGCAAGGAGGCACCATCTTCCTAAGGCAAATCACAAATTGATGCCCCTCTCTCTCACCCTGGCAGGTCAACATGCGCTCACGTGTTAGAGGGCACAGCTTCCCCAGTTCCATGAGGCAGCCCTGGAGCTAAATAAATACCAATGGGTGGAATAAATTCTCTTTATTTGGTATTTAAAAACACACTTTTGCTCCTGTGGCAAGGGTGCATTCCTTGTAGCAAACATTGAATTAAAAAACAAGTTTTGGGAATATTTGAATTTATTTTTCTATTTATGAATTTTTAAAAATTTAACAACTGTATACTATCTTGCATTCTGTGGTATAATGTAAATAATACAAAAAAAAAAAAAAAAAAAACCTCCATAAATTTTAAAGTAAAAAAAAAAACAAACTTTCAGCCGGGTATGGTAGCTCATGCCTGGAATCCCAGGACTTTGGGAGGCTGAGACAGGGGGATCACTTGAGGTCAGGAGTTCAGGACCAGCTTGGGCAACATAACAAGACCTTATCTCTACAAAAATAAAAAAATAGTCCTGTATGGTGGCACGTGCCTGTAATTACAGCTACTCAGGAAGCTAAAGTGGGAGGATGGCTTGAGACTGTGAATTTGAAGCTGCAGTGAACTACACTTGTGACACTATACTCCGGCCTGGGCAACAGAGAGAAACTGTCTCTTAAAAAAATTTTTTTTTAATTTAAAAAATAGAGAAACAAACTTACATTTCCATTGCCGTGAGTACTTGTTTTGAAAGCAGATTTGATGTCCTGTTTTATCGTGAGCTATAAATTTATTTCTAAACCCTCAAGAAAAATAAAATCTGTTTTTTTTTTAGCTTAATCAATTCAGCATGCTTAGATGTGTCCATATTTTGAGTTATGAGGTTTGTGTAAATGTGTTCCACTTTTTTTGCATATCTGCCCTGATATAGGCATCCGAGGGAATGCTCCATCAAATGGCAATTAGTTATTTTCTTTTGTCTAAAAAAAGTTATACTCATTTAAAATTCAATGACTTGTTCACATAATTTTAAGAAGGAATGTGCTCTTCTGAATGTGGAAGCTCTAGAGATGTTGCTAATGGTAAGAACATCTACTGTTGAGTACGTGGTTCAGTTCCCAAAATTGACACATTTACCAAGTGATTAAAAGTGTTATAATATTTCTTGGCTTCACTTCTTCCATATGTCTTATGGAAAAAATCTTTCTGTGCTCTGATGCAACAGTTGCAAGTCTCTGAATGGGAGAGAATTTAGAAAGATATGTTAGAAGGTATTTTTGATGGGAAGGTTGAGATGATTTTATGTAGATAGTTGTCTGTACAGAAAATCAGCTACTTATTTTAAAACTGAAAAATATTTAAGACATACAATAATCACTTTAGTCCAGGCAATAGCTGGATTAACCTTAACCCTAGCCCTAACTATAATAACCCTAACCCTAACCCTTAAACTGTAATAAGAGTGAAAAATAAATAGTAAGAATAGTTGTCAATAAATTAAAATATACCTATACTCTGGAGGCAAACACTACTTTAGTTGAGCATTTCGTTTCAGAACATATGGCTTCAGCAAACACAACAACATCGACAATGAAAAAGAATTACAATGGAATGAGACTGAGATTGACAAAATAATGACACCTCTATCCCCAAACATCTGCATCTTAATTCCCAGGACCCTTGAATATATTACTTTACATGACAAAGGTAATTCATGTTGAGATGAAATTAAGGTTGTTAATCAGTTGACCTTAAACTGGGGAGATTAACTGGATTATCTGGGCGGACCCAATGAAATTGCAGGGATTCTTTAAATGGGGAAAAGGGAAATAGAAGAATGAAATGATGTGATTTGAGAAATACTTGGCCAACATTTGCTGGCTTCAAAGATGAAAGGAGGCCAGGAGGCAAGGAATTCAGTCTGACTCTAGAAACTGGAAAAACCCAGGAAATAGATTCCCCCTACAGAGCCTCCAGAATGAACATCTTTACTGACACTGGTTTTAGCCCAGTGAGATTCACTTAGGATTTCTCTCCTTCAGAACTATGGGATGATAAATGTGGCACTCAATTTGTGGTAATGTATTGCAGGTAGGCAAAGGAAACCAATATGGTCCCCTACTTTGATTAAGGGAACAAAGACCAAAGATGTAGTGAGTGGGAAATAGGAACATTTCTTGGCAAGTGTGATATAAGTGATTCCAAAAAGTGGGGCTGGACCTAGACCAACTCTTCATTCTCCTGACAATTGAGGTATCTTCTACACTCAAAGCTTCCCTTCTTATCCTTTTAAATTCATCTAAGTTCAGTTTTTCAGAATGTTCTAACCCATAGTTTTTCTGCCACATGACAGTCAGCCACAAACATGGACACCAACAGAGAACTTCGGTATTACATTACAAGTGGGAGGGATGTAGCACATTAACGAAAGGAATCTCCAGTGGATGAACCACCTATGGAAGATATTCCCTTCTCTATCTTGAATCCTATTCGCCCATTTCAACTCTACCCTCCACCAAGGTCCCCAACAAGATAAGCTGGACTTGAATGATCCAACATGGTGGCCATTCACTGCATATGGGTATGGGCACTTAGAACATTGTGAGTCCTGGGATCTGAGAGACCAAAACAGACCCCACTCTATCAACTAAGATGGACCCCAAGGTTAAGGAGACAAAAGTTACCTACTGGTCGAGGGTTCAGGGCTAGGCTGGAATGACAACTTCCTAAATCCCCGCAGCTGCCAGAACCATACCCTTGCTAAAGTCCTTAACAAGAGGAGTTATCAGACCTCTCCCAATTCTGATTTACAACCAAGACTAGTATAACTGATTGGACAGAGGACCACCCTTACAAACAGTCTTTTCTGATAAGTAACTGTAGATCTTATGCCAATTTCAGCTAGCCTATAGAAGCTGTACACAAATTGGATTTGGGTCTTATAGTTCACCTTTTCATGTGAAGAGCCAAATTCTAGCTCATTTTAATGGGAAAACCATGCCCCAAAGTGAATATGAGACATTAGTTACGTATATGTTTACTCATTGCACATATACTCAGCCCCATTATAAATATGTATAGCTTTTCCCCCAAACCTACTGAATATGTGTAACTCCACTGTGTAATACAGAACCTGTGAGGCATAAAACCTAACCTGCCTCTTCTGTCTTTGAAGACAGAGCACTTTGGTCCACACCAGAGACTACCCTCTCCAGTTTACAATCTGATATCACCAGTAAAGCTGTCCTTTCTACTATTTAGCCATCCTGGCCTTCTTTTGGACAACAGTCCAAATTGAGGTGTGTTCTATGTGCAAAATACACACCAGATTTCAATGATTTAGTAGAAGAAAGATAATGTAAAATATCTCAATAATTTATGAAACATTATTGACATGTAGCCAGGCACAGTTGCAAATGCCTATAGTCCTAGCTACTTGGGTTGAGGCAGGATAATCATTTGAGGCCAGGAGTTTGAGACTGTAGTATGCGATGATCATGCCTGTGAATGCCACTGCACTCCAGCCAGGGCAACATAGCAGACCCCTTCTCTAAAATAATAATAAAATTATTTACATAATGAAGTGATCATACTTTGGGTATATTTGCTTATATAAAAATACGTTATTGAATTTAACTTTCTCTGTTCTTTTTACTTTTTAAAATGAGGTTACAGGAAAATTTTAAATCATGTGCATGGCTCCTGTTTGTGACTTGTGTTATGTTTCTATTGGATGGTACTAGTCTTGAATTAATATTGTAAGTGACCATCACCCCTTCCACCACCCTTTGCAAATTAATAATCAGCCAACAGTGGCAATGTTGGCCATAGAGTTTTGAAATTTCAAACTATAGATGTAATCATGGAAAGGACCTTCTGGAAATCATACCACGGTGTCTAAAATATAGGAATGGCTGTGCTTCATGCCTATACATTCTCCATGTTAACCTTTGGGAAATTCTGATACGTGATTCTCTTCCTATAGAGAATTTACAGTGAGTTATTCAAATGGAATTAAGAAGATATAAAGACACCGTGGGGAAAACCCCATCCCTTTTAGTGGTTCTTTTTAAAATTTTCACTTTAATGACTCATTTATGTGCTTTAAAATGACTTAAAAAAAGTTGCTGGAAAAAAAGCATTTGTTTCTTCTTTCAGACTTCTGAATGTAAAATGAACATCTTTGGGAATTTCAGTAAATGATCTGCTATTCGTCTGAACTGAATGTGTAGGAGACGGTGGTATTCATCGACTCATGCCTTCATTTAACAAAAGGATTGAGTGCTTTCTTGGTATGAGACATATTGCCAGCACAGAAGACCTGTTGTCTGTCCCTTACAGCATTCTTATTTTCAGTAGGGGAAGCTCGGGGCCATAGACCAGTGGTCTTTCCAGTCTGGATGGTGCTAAGGAGGGCCCTTAAAAAGGACAGAATTTTGTTTGGCATTCTGAATCCTTAAAAAGGAGACCTCTAAATAAATGTATCATGGATTACTTTCAGCACAGTCACTTAAGCTCCATCTGTGGAAGGTGCCAGGATGCTTCACCCACATTCCCTTGGCCATTCTCAGTTCACCAGCAGGTGCACTAGAGGGTCCACAGCAAGCTGACAGCCTCTCACTCACACGTGTCTGGCTTCCTTCTTCTCAGCTCAGGGCTGGCTCTGTCCCTAGGAAACTTACTCAGCTGCACATGGGTCGAAGCCCCTAAGACAGCCCTCAGACACTGGAGAAGGGAGGTGGAAGTCAAATGCCTCCTTCCCTGGGGTGGGGGTGTGTTTACAAGACCACACCTTCCTTCCCGGGGGTGAGAGTGACTAAGCCCCCACTTACTAACACATCCCCTTACTTCTTCTCTCTCACTCCCCACTTCCCCATTGGGCTTCTTGGATAAGCTGTTGCATAAACTACTGCATAAATAAGCCCATTACACTCAACTCCTGGTCTCGGAGTTGACTCCTGGAGGAACTCAGACTAATATATCTGTAAGAATAATCTACGGCAAGATTTTCAAGCTGATCTTGGCAGGATTTCAAAACTGGCATATTTTCTCAAATTGTGCTATGTGCGCACTTCAAATATCACAATTTCATTTTTAATATTGCATAACATTAACGACATATGGAATTATGACATACTAAGCATTGCAGTGTCATGTGATGGAATTTCTTTAGAAAGCATTAGGGGAAAGGTGATGGGGAGAAACCATGAGTCCTATACACAGTTAGAAACCTCCCTTTAATATATGCATTAGAAAGCCTCCTTATCTTGCAGTGTTTTAAACTTTGGGGCATGCATCTTGCTTTTTATGGAATGGGAATATATCAGAGACTCTAGTCAGTGAGCCCACAGATAGCCTTGGGGACTTTAATCCCTCAATCTCCTGGGGGCAGATCAAAAGACTGGCTCCTCCACAGAGATGTAAATTATGCAGGAGCTGGAAGAAAAGTAGAGGGTATTACTTGATGAAACTTTCATCAGATCCTTCTAAAGTCAGTATAGATGGGATTTCCAAAGCTTTTATCATGTTGGAAAATGTCTGCATATGCAAATATGGCTCCTGGGATCATCGCAACTATATTTCTTCCTCTATAACATACTAGATAAATTACTTAGATTTACAGCAATAAAGATATACCTGTGATTGTGACTATTTCTTTTATTATACTGTCATGTGAGTTTTTGTTTACTTATCTCTCTTCCAAGGGTTGAACATTTTTAACCCTTCTATTATGATTAAAATCATGATATGTCATTAATATATCTTCCTTGAGTTTGGATAACACATTAGCATTTCATTAGGAGGCAGAACATGAGAGTATTAAGAACATGGGCTGCCCGTGCGCAGTGGCTCACGCCTGTAATCCCAGCACTTTGGGAGGCCGAGTCGGGCGGATTACCTGAGGTCAGGAGTTCGAGACCATCCTGGCCCACATGGTGAAACCCCATCTCTACTAAAAATACAAAAATTAGCCAGGTGTGGTTGCACACACCTGTAATCCCAGCTGCTCAGAAGGCTGAGGCAAGCAAATTGCATGAGCCTGGGAGGCAGGAGGTTGCAGTGAGCTGAGATCGTACCACTGCACTCCAGCCTGGTCAACAGAGTTAGACTCTGTCTCAAAAAAAAAAAAGAAAAAAAAAACAAAAAAAACATGGACTTGGGGGCACAGTGACTCACGCTTGTAATCCTAGCACTTTGGGAGGCCAAGACAGGAGGATCACATGAGCCCAGAAGTTTCAGATGACCCCAGGAAACATAGTGAAACCCTGTCTCTAAAAATAAAAATAAAAATAAAAATAATAAAGAGAAAAAATAGGGGTCAAGCACAATGGCTCACACCTGTTATCCCAGGATTTTGGGAAGCTGATGAGGGAGGATTGCTTGAGCTTAGGAGTTTGAGACCAGCCTGGGCAACATAGCAAGACTCTGTATCTATAATTGTAATAATAATAAAAGAACATGGACTTGAAACTGAGCTACATGGGTCCAAAGCCTGGCTCAACCACTCTCTGGCCTTGAGATGATTATTTATTCTGTGCCTCAGTTTATGCATCTGCAAAATGGGATTTATAATAATATCTACCTCTATAATTGCTTGATGAGTTCTTCCTGCCCACTGCACAGACAAAATCAATTCACTCAGATACGGCATTGCAGTAGAGAGAGAATTTAATTGATGTAAGGCTGACCCATAAAGGAGAAACAGAGTTATCACTCAAGTAGGTGTCCCTTGGAGGATAGTATTTTTATGGACAATTTGGTGGGCAGGGGATTAGGGAATGGGTGCTGCTGATTGGCTGTGGGTAAAATCACACAGCCAATCAGCAGGGGTGTGGAAAATGGTCCTCATACATTGAGTCCATCTCTGGGTGGGGCCACAGGACCAGCTAAGTCATGAGTCATGAGCCCTCCTGGAGTTAGTCTGAAAAACAACTCAGGTTCTACAATAGTGATGTTATCTATGGGAGCAATTGCAAAGGTCACAGATCTTGTGACCTCTGGCCACATGACCCTTGAGCAGTAAGGAATTATAGAATCTATGCCTAAATCTTAGCAGAGTACAAGCCCTTCCCATAATTCTATTCTTGTGGCCTTTCAAAGGTGGTTTAGTTTTGGGGAAGAACTATAATCATTCTTGCTTTAATGTCAAACTATGAACTAAATTTCTCCTAAAGTTAGCTTGACTTACGTCCAGGAATCACCAAAGCAACTTGGAGGTCAGAAGCAAGATGGAGTCAAATATGTCAGATTTCTCCTACTGTTACAATTTTGCAAAGGCGGTTTCACCTCCAATGGTAATGGGAGTATGTGTAACTGGGGTGTTGTATTAGTCTGTTCTCATGCTGCTAATAAAGACATACCCAAGGCTGGGTAATTTATAAAGGAAAAAGGTTTAATTGACTCCCAGTTCTGCATGGCTGAGAAGGCCTCACAATCATGGCAGAAGGTGAAGTTGGAGAAAAGGCATGTCTTTCATGGCAGCGGGCAAGAGAGTGTGTGCAGGGGAACTCCCCTTTATAAAACCATCAGATCTCCTGAGACTTACTCACTATCATGAGAACAGCACAAGAAAGATGTGCCACCATAATTCAGTTACCTCCCACTGGCATGTGGGAATTATGTGAGCTACAATTCAAGATGAGATATGGGTGGGAACACAGCCAAGTCATATCAGGTGTTATGACTGTTGCAACCCCAACTGAGTGTACTGCCATTCAGCTTTTGTGCTAATCATCCAGAGTTAGCTCAGACTCCACAAGTTAAAGGATTTAATCCTTAAGAAGACTTCCCATGCCATGGACACCAGCCACACTCTCTTTGTCTCCAGGCCACCTGCACTTTGTACCAACTTACTTTAAATTCAGGGGCTCCTGTGAACCCCTCAAGTTTTGTAATTCACTAGAACTCACTAAATCAGGAAGTACTATACTTAACAATTATAGTTTTATTATAAAAGATACACATAGGCTGGGTGCTGGGGCTCACATCTGTAATCTTAGCACTTTGGAAAGCCGAGGTGAGAGGCCAGGAGTTTGAGACCAGCCTTGGCAATGTAGCGGGACCCCATCTCTATAAAAAATTTTTAGAAAGTTAGTGGGGCATGGTGGTGTGTGCTGTGGTCCCAGCTACTTGAGAGGCTGAGGTGGGAGGATGGCTTGAGCCCAGGGATTTGAGGCTGCAGTGAGCCATCATTTTGCCACTGTACTCCAGCCTGGATGACAGAGTGAGACCCTGTATCAGAAAAAAAAAAAAAAAAAAAAGAAAGAAAGAAAGAAAAGAAAAACAAAAAAAGAATGCACATAGGGCAAGATCCAGGAGGGAATTGGTAATTCAGAGCTACCATACCCTCTCCCCATGGAATCAGGGTACATCCCTCTCCCAGCATATCAAGGTGTTCACCAGCCAGGAAGCTCTACTGAGCTTCAGTGTCCAGAGTTCTTATCCATGTTTTGTTTGGTAAGCATGATCAATTAAGTATTAGCCATGTTGTTGACTTTCATCTCCTGCTGTCTCCCATCCCCAGAGGTCAGGCAGATCAAAATCCCCCCAACCCTCCAATCACATGGTTGGTCTTTCTTGTGACCAGCCCCCATCCTGACACTATTAACTTCAGTGCACCCTGAGTCACCTCATTAGCATAAGAAAGACAATTCTCTCAGGAAACTCCAAAGGTTTCAGAAGTTCTGTGCTGGAAACCTAGGACAAAGACCAGACAAATTATTTATTGTCTCCCATGAGTTAATAACCTGTAATAAAGGCTGGCACAGGGTGAGTGTTCAACATATGGCAGCCAAGGTTCTGTAGGAGGGCATAGAAGACCAAGAGACGTATTTACATCTCATTTTTAAATTCCCACCATTTGCTGGCACAGAGGGTGGCTCACAGGTGTAATCCCAGCACTTTAGGAGGCCTAGGTGGAAAGATTGCTTGAGGCCAGGAGTTCAAGAGCAGCCTGGACAACATAGTAAGAACCCATCTCTACAAAAAATAAAAATATTATACAGGTGTGGTGGCATGTGCCTGTGGTTCGAGCTACTTGGGAGGCTGAGGTGGGAGGATTGCTTGAGCCTAGGAGGCTGAGGCTGCAATGAGCTGTGATGGTGTCACTGCACTCCAGCCTGGGTGACAGAATGAAATTCTGTCTCAGAATCATCATAATAATTTTTAAAAATTCTCATAGTTTGAAACATGTTCAACAGATGCATTTAAATGTCTCAACTTCAATGGTTTTCTCTCTCTACTCAGAAGAAATTCTATGAGTGCAACTTTATCAAGCCCTTGTTTGCTCCTCCAAATATTGGCTTCCATCAGGTTTCCCCAGTTTGCACATTATATTCTGATTATTCTATGGTTCACGTTCCTTTGGGACAACACTTTTATTCTTCATTCTCTCTGCCTAAAAGTATTTCCTATGATCCAGGGTAAATGCTCTTGGTAGGGTGTTGTTGTTTTGTTTGCATTTTTTGAACAAATAAACCGATGTTCACTAAATTTCCTCAGATTTCAACCTCTTGGTTTTGTTCTAAACACATTGGTATGGAACACAGACATTCTTTCATTTAGTATATCTGTAATTCATAATAGCAGCCAGATCGGAACCATCTAGCCATGGTTACTTTAAAACAGTTTAATACAAGGTATACACAAATTTCAATTTAATTTGAATATACATATGGATGCTAGAACATCTGTCTTCTTAATTGGCTTACTTAAGTCAAAGTGGCAGAAATCAGGTAGGAAATCAATGGACTGGATGAGGGATACCCACACTGGGGAGGGCCATCTGCTTTCCTCAGCCTCCCGATTCAAATGTTAATCTCATCCTGAAACACCCTAACAAAATAATATTTAAGCAATTATTGGGGTACCCCATGGGCCCGTCAAGTTGACACATAAAATGAGTCATCACAGGTGGAGAGGTGCCTGCCATGCAACGTGTCAGAACCCCAGAAAGTGGTTCGCGACAGTATAAGTTTGAAAAAGGAAGATTTTATTAGAAAGAAAGAACTCAGCAAAAGCATGCAGCTGGGTGCCTCGGCAAGAGAGGACTGCGTGCCGAGGTGCATTTTCCTTAGGGGCAGTTATGGACCTTAAAGCGGGAACTGAAAGGTAATTTGCATGATAAATGATTGCCTTGGTAGACATTTTGGTGCCCTAATGTCAGCAAAGGTTACACAACGAATTTCAGCATGCATGCATTCCAGAAATGTATAGAAATTCTAGTTACTTATAAATTGTAAGTTGAAAAGAAGCCTGAAATCAGGTGTTCACTGCAGATAATAGGGGAGTCTAATTACTTCTAAATCCCTCTGATAAGGAGTTTTTGTCTTTGGATGGTCACCTGCTTGGTGGTCACCAAGTGATCTTCGCATTCCTGAGGGTCCAGTTACTTCCATCCCTTCTTGTAACAGAGCAGCTTTCTTTTTCCTATTGCATCTCTCCAACATTGGTAATGCCTGCAGAGTTCACATGCACATTAGGGCAATATTAGAAAGTAGACAAGTTTATCTTCAGTTCCTCTGATCTCAAAACCACAGGGCTTCCCAGAAGCCTGGTCAATGTCTGCATGTCTCCTTCCAAGCTCAGTTCCCCTTATCTCACCCCCCAACTGCTAGCCACATTTGCTCCTAGATATATTTTTCATTCTAAGGTATAAATATCTGGCAAATATACATAAAACATATGTTGATTGGCCATTTATATTATCAGTAAGGCTTTTGGTTAACAGTAAGCTGTTAGTAGTTAAGTTTTTGGGGAGCCAAAATTTATACTCGAATTTTTGACTAAACAGGGAGTTGGTGCCCCTAACCTCTGCAATGTTCAAGGGTCAGCTCTATTTAGAAAGGGCTTAGCACTGGATTAAAAAAGTGGATTTCAATTTTAAAATTTGATAAAATTACACAGACCAATTTTTGTAACCTGAGATGATTGGTAGTAAGTAGTTCCACATTTCTAGCAGATTTTTTTTTCTTTTTGTCTGATTCTGAATGTTTTGAAAGTTGGAGTCCTAATTTCTTTAAAGCTTGTATGCGTCACAATTGCTCTGGAATCAAAAGTAGTCTATGAGTCAAAGTGTTAAAAAAGAAAAACTGCATGTGAAAGTAGAGTGGTCTTTATTTGATATACACATTATAGAAGATTAAAAAGTAAAGGAGATGGAATATTGTTTAGTCATAAAAAGGAAAGAAGTACTGATACGTGATACAGCATGGATGGACCTCAAAAACACGCTCTGTAAGGCTGGCTGTGGTTCCTCACACCTATAATCCCAGCACGTTAGTAGGCTGAGATGGGCAGATCACTTGAGGCCAGGAATTCGAGGCCAGGAATTCAAGACCAGCTTGGGCACCATGACAAAATCCTGTCTCTACCAAAAATACAAAACTTAGCTGGGTGTGGTGGTGTACGCCTGTAGTCCCAGCTACTTGGGAGACTGAGGCAGGAGAATCACTTGAGCCTGGGAAGGGGAAGTTGCAATGAGCCAAGACTGTGCCATAGCACTCCAGTCTGGGAAACAAGAGAGAAACATTGCCTTAAAAAAAAAAAAAAAAAGTTGAAAAACATGCTCTGTAAAAGAAGCCAGACACAAAAGGCCACATATTGTATGATTTCATCTATATGAAATATCTATAATTGACAAATCTACAAAGATGGAAAGGAGATTGGTGATCCTCGGGAATGAGGAGCTGGGAGAATGGGGAGTGACAATTTAATGGTATGAGTTTTCCTTTTCAGGTGATAAAAATGTTCTGGAAGCAGATAGTGGTGATGATTGCATAATATAGTGAATGCACTAAATGCCATGGAGTTAATTGCACACTTTAAAATGTTAATTTCATGTTATGTGAGCTTAATCCCAATTAAAAAAAACACACACAAAAGGAGGGAATATTTTCAGAATTGACAAGATCACTTACTGTTCATGGATACCAGTGACTTTGGACATGGGAGCTATGGGAAGGAGGAAATTTTTAACATGAGCCCGGAATTCCCACCAAGTTCCCATAATGACTATGTTCCGTGTGAGAGAGGAGAAAGAAAAAACCCTGTCAGGCAGGCAGTTAGGGTGGGTCCTCGGTTGAGTTCTTTCAAACAAAAGAACAGCCTGCAGACATAGATAAGGGAACTTGCACAGGGGGGCTTGCCTGAGACATGCTGACAGCTGCACAGGTAAGAAAGGCTAAACAGGTGACTTGCCCAGACAGGCCCCACAATGGAAAATTCCATCCCTTGACATGAGCAATAAGAGGAGCAAAGCAATGTGGAGTCTAAGGACTTGCATGTGCATTAGGAGGATGTGGTGGAGCTACTAGAAATTTATGCCTTATGCAAATGAGATGCTGGTCCTCATCAGTTTCCTATAAAACAAATTGCATTCAGCTGTAAAAGTGGTACCCTTTTCCCGGTTCCCTCTCTGCAGCAGAGAGCTTTCTTCTTTCACTTATTAAACTTTTGCTCCAACCTCATCCTTTCTGTTCATGCTCCTCAATTCTCTTGGTTGTGAGACAAAGAACTCCAGGTGATACCTCACAATGAGAGACTGCTACATTGTGGTACATTGGTGAAACTGTAACACATGGATGATAAATTAAATATATTAGTCTCTTTATTAAAAAATATTAAAAATAGTCTTTACAAATATTAAAGATATTGGTCTCTTTATTTTAAAAATCATCTCTTTTGTTTTCTCTCTTTCTGAACAAAATGATGTGAGCTTAATGAATGCTTTTCACAATTATTGGTTGAGAACGAATTTGCAATCACTTAGTGAAGTTGGCTGTTTTACAAAACTTAAGCACTTTTTAAAACTATAAACAGACCCTAAGGAGCATGAGAATTATGGAGCTGGATGGCTTTTTCCTTTTCCTGGTGGGCCCTACCCCCAAGTGCTGTAGGTTGGCTGCAGAGCAGATGACGGCTCTGCCAACCTGCAAATACCATCAGCAGCTCTGGCTGCTGGGACCCAGCAAAGGGACGTTGAGTATGCATCAGCCCGATTGGCCCTGCAAAGTTGATCTTACCCTGAAGGGAACGCATTACATTCTAATTTGGGGGTGCATACTGAGTGAATTCTGCCTGACACCAGTATGATCTTCCAGTGTCTTGCAGGGAGAGCTGGACTTGTGGAGGGAGACCATGCTGTGTCTCTCTCATTTCTGCTGTTTCTCCTGTAGCCACGCACAGAGTAGGTGCTCCTGGAATTATGCAAGCCTGCTGGTCAAATGCATCTGTACAGGTTGTTACTTTCTTCTGCATGAATTCCTCAGCTGTCAGTAGAAAAAGACGAGAGGCTTTATTTGACATATAGAAATGAAGACATTGTCATGTGCCTTACCACATGTTCCAAATTCATTCTTCAGAAACACCCTTGGAGCTGTTGGAAACAGTCAAAATCAGTTAGTATTAAGGCACCATAGACTTGGAAAGGGTTTCTGGGGATGATGTGGTATCATTTCATCATTGCATGGACAAAGGGACTGGTGACTTGGCCAAGGTTTTTTGTTGTTGGGAGTGGAACAAGAGTTGTACTCTTTGTCCTTGACTCCACATTTGGTGGTGCCTGTGTTAAGGTGATACCCATATTGCTTTCTGGTTTTCAGTGCCCATGGGACAACTGTGGTGTGACATTCTTATGGTAGCCTTCTCTTGTGACCACATCACAGAATATATGTATGATAGAGTTTATCATTGTGTGTTACATGCTAAAATGGCTTAAAATGCCCTGTAATTACAGTAACTAGGAAATAACATTTCAAAATAATGCAATTAATAAGGTTTATTGTATATGCATAGCATCTAATTCCTCACTCCGTTCTTCTCTCTCTCTCCCTTTCTCTCCATCTTCCTCTCTTTCACCCCACCCCACCAAGGAAAAATTATAGTAAGATTCTGTTCTACCCCACTTTACTTTAACAATGACAAAGTGCCACCTGCAAGATGTACATCATAACCGACATGTCTGCAATCTTTGGTAATGAGATTCTGAACAGAAGAAATGAAGGATAACGTCTAATTGCTTTCACTTCTCTAGAGATCTTCAGACAAATTTTAACATCTGGCATTGTATCATTGCTTGAAAAGTGATTGGATTTTCTGAGAGCAGCCCTTTCCTGATTTTGCAAATTCTCCTCCCTCTTCAAAGATGCTTCAGAATTCAAGAAAGGAAATAATGATCTTTTCATGTAAACGTGATTTTTTTTGATAGATTCTAGGAGGTATCTTCTCTAAAGAATGGTAATTTTCCAGGGGAAGAAATTTCAAATATATATTTATATATCTGTATGATTGCAAAGCCTACAAATAAGTTAGATGCCTGGGAGATGTGATTAAAAATGAATTTTTCAAAATATTCAATGAATTTTTCCCTTTATCTTTTTCCCCAAGGAGGCCACACTATTACTGTCAGATGAATAATCATATGACTGTGTATTTTATTTTTCTATATAATACATCATGTATACATTGGGTTGTTGGGTTAACCTCAGATTAATGTTTCTGTATACATCTCCAGAGGGTGACTCTACCAGGTGTCAGCTATTTTCATTTAAATGTGTGTATTTGGCAAGAGCAAATGTGCATGGCTATACATCTTTGGAGAAGCCCTAAAGAATACTCCTAATTTTTCACTCCTTCGGGGATTATGAGCAAATATATTATGAGACTCCAAAGTATTAGGCTGCAAAATTTAGAATAATGTTGTTTATAAGGTAAATTTCTAACACCACCAGTATTCCCATTTATTTTTCTTTCTTGTGTGAATTTTCTGCTCATAGGTGCTGCCTGCGCAGTTGAGATTCATAGGCAATTTATCATTTAGATTAATTAAATACTCTGATTCTGTGGATTCTTTAGGATCTGTGACAAATTGGTGTTGGCTAGATTTTCAATTTTAAGTTCAAAAACAGTAATTCTTTATCCTAGGACGTTGTCTGTAACAACCACCACCCGTGTCTCCAACCTTGCATCTTATCAATCCTATTTTTTAAAATAAATGTAGCTGCAGCAAAGCTTCCTTGCCCATTAGATATTAAGTTCCTGAACAACTGACACGCGCTTTATTTTTCTGTCCAGGGACTCAGAGTGGAGTGTGATGACCACAGCATGTAGAGAAAGTGTTTGTGGAAACCTGCACAGTCATGTAAATTTTGAGGAAGTTGGTGGTTTTCAAATGCTTATTCTTTTAGAATTCCAATCTTCTTCTTCTTATTCTTTTTATTTTAACCTATGTCTTGCCCCTTCTAGAACCACGGGAGTGTGCCTGAAGAAGATAAATGTCATCTTGATCAGGAATTTAGAGAAACTCATGTATATGTTAAGAAAGGTGAAGCAAAAGCCTTCTAAAACCTCCAACACTTTTCTGCTTTGATTTACAATGTTAGAAATAGAATGCTATGTTTGGAATGGAAGCATTTTGGGAATGTGTAGTACTGTAATGAATGATGTAAGCTCAGAGCCAGTAAACTGGATTAGTTTTTTTCCTGTGCTATGGACATAACTACTTAGCATTTTAGAGTTTGTCCTATATGCAATGAACTTACAGAAATCTCATTCTTTATATTTACTAATCAGCACATCCATCCGCTTCCTCCTTTCTATGGTAGGTTCATAGTAGATTTTAAGCGGATCAGTTAGGAGACAATGCCTGGAATCTAAGAAAATTATAATTGGCTTTTTTGGGTACATGGGGGCAGGGCTCTTTATTTATGCAAGAGATGATTAAATGCATCTGTATAACATTTTACTCTTTTTAAGATATGCTCATCCATTACTCTATTTAAGTCTCCAACCAACTTTTAAGTTTGGCCAGGTCAATATGATCTAGGATACCAAAAGGAAACAGAGAGTTTGATTCTCTTGCCCAGGTCCTACCACTCAAGCGTGAAGAATCCAGAGTGTCCACGTAGAGGTCTTTCTACTCTCATGCCAGATTTGCACAACTTGAGGCTTTCCTAAGATGCACCAAGCTGGATCGAAAAACTCGTATTCATTAAATGATGCTCATCTGTTAGAGATCATTCAAGCCAAGGTACAAATTGTTAGGTTGTGAACGTTGGGAGAACCCTGAGAGACTTGTTCCCATGAGCCACTTTACCTTCTCAGGTCTGAGCTAGGCGCCTGATGTAGTCTTCATTACATCTCACCTTCAGGGAGCAGCATCACACTCTCAGAGGGCTTCCAATAGAGCTCACACTCTTCACATTGACATGCAGGTCTACCACCCCACACACTTCCCAGCTCCAGGGAAATAGAAATCACACTCTTTGTAACTACCCCAAAGGAATGTGCCTTCCACAGTTTGATCCATTTTCACATCCTTGATCTGGAGAAGGGATCTGAGAGTTAGGGAATATGTCCTCTCTAAATTCTGCATTCCCATCTGTGTTAGGCCATTTTTGCATTGCTCTACAGGAATACTTGAGGCTGTGTAATTTATAAAGAAAACCGGTTTATTTGGATCATGATTCTGTAGGCTCTATAAGCATGGCTCCAGCATCTGCTTCTGATGAGGCCTCAGGAAGCTTCCAATCATGGCGGATGGCAAAGGGGGAACTGGCATATCAAATGGTGAGAGTGGGAGTGAGAGAGTGGGGGGAGGTCCCAGACTATTTTAAACAACCAGATCTCATGTGAACTAATTGAGAACTTCCTTATCACCGAAGGGATGGCTAAGTCATTCAAGAGGGATCCACCTCCATGATTCAATCACCTCTCACCAAGCACCACCTCCGATGTTGAGAATCATATTTCAACATGAGATTTAGAGGGGACAAACATCCAAACCACATCATTATCTCAACTCATTTTTGTATGCAGCATCTGTTACATTCTGGTGTTGCCACAGTCACAACTTCAATGTTCACATTCTCTCCATGTGTAATGACTACAAAATTTTCAACAAGTAAGCCAGATAAAATCCATAATATTAGTCCCATATAACAGAGGTAAAACGGCCTCACAACAAACAAAAATGCAGACTTTGGAGTCCCACAGACCTGTTTTCAAATTACTAGCTGCCTGACGGTGGATAACTTGTTAAATTATTTCAGCCTTGATGTAATTGACTGATTGCACAAACTGCCCTGTTGAATGGCCACCCTATATCCACACCCTTTGCAACTGGCTACCTACAGTTCAGATCTTCAAAGGGCTTTGTGAAAAGTGCTTCTCTGTCTGCTTCCTGTAGTGCATGTATGTAAATTTGATCAGCAGGACAACAGTCACTTTCTTGACTCTAAACTAGGTAAGGATTAATTGTAATTATTTAGTGAAGATGTACACAGGATCCCTTGGTGTAAATTTCATGTGGCAAGATAGAAAGCACACGCACTGGATTCAGACCTGATGGCTAACCCAACCCAGGACTCAGTTGTGTTGCAGTTTCTCTTACTCCTGATCCTGGACTTAGTCTTGCAACTTGCTTTGGCCAATATCACACATGCAGAGGTTTCACAAAGCACTTTTTCCCTTCCACTTCCTTTCTTTGACCCAATCACTACTATGAGAACAAGCCCTGGCTAGCCTGAATGCAGAATCAAGCCCACCCAAGACCAATAAGCTCATTCTAGATCAGAAATGCTTCCCAGCTGATTCACAGAGATATGTGAGGAATAATAAATGGCTGTTGTTTTAAGCCACTAAGTCTTGGAACCAATTGTTATGCAGTAATAGCTAACCAATACACTTATTTTCTTCATTTGTGAAATACTGGATATTGTGAGACGTCAATGAGATCCTGATCATAAAGAGTTTTGTCATTGTCAGGGACACACAAAATATCCAAGTGGCAGATATGATCTTAAGGTTGATAATATATGAAGGTTGGGATCTTTTTGTGTCACGTAAAAGTAAGATTGTGTTGGCTCAGACAAGGGAGAAAAATAAGTAAGATTGTGATGAAGCAGATTTGTAATGGGAGACAAGAATTCTTATTTTCTCTTTGTCCATACTGTATTGAAATTTTAGATTTTATGGTAATTCTAAAAGAGTTTGAGTTTAGGCAAAATTTGTTTTTCTTTGAATTCCTTTTTTGGGAGGTGGGTTGTAGCAGTACACAACTCTAAAATCATTTCTGTTTTGGATCTTTCTATTGTAATTTAGTCTTAAAAAATAGATTTGCATAATCAAATGTCAATTTCTGACAACCTGCCTTTGAGAAAGGGAAGGTATATAAGTGACATTTTCATGAATCTGCAAGAGCCACAGAGTTTTCATCAAAATTTATATCCTATTTAAATGATGCCTTTAAAATCATTCATTTTACTGTTCAGCAAAGAACCTTTGCAATTAGCTACTTAGAATTCAGATCTTTAAAGGGTTTTATGAAAAGTGGTCACAGAGCTTCCTGTAGAGCATTTTTTATAGTTTTAGGTCAGCATGGCTGGACTTTAGATGGATTATGACCAGATTAAATTATAATTATTTGGTGAAACTAGGCATGATCCCTGGGTATAAATTATGGTAGAGCACAGAAGGAACACGCATTGGTCCCAAACCAACTCAGGCAGTTACTGTCTATAGACTCCCTTTCCTTGTCTATAAGGTGATTCACTTCCCTCATGGCTATTGTAAGGGTAAAAGACAATATATTAATATATAAAATACCCGGTAGTTGTTAGAACAATGTAGCCCATCATTAAGTACTCACTTTTTCTTAATACAAGTTAGAATTTTGAGGACATACCTTTTTTGAATCTGAAGGTTAAGTGCATAGTTTAAGATACCAAAGCTAAGGTCAAAGACTGATGACAAGCTCAATGGAAGGTCCAGTAGGGTTTGGTGTAGGATTAAATGCAAAGGGTGGGGCAGTAGAGATCCCAGGGAGGCCAAGTGAGAGCAGGTTGGAAAGGAAATCTCACAGCCATGCCTCTGTGTCTACCTGAGTCATCCAAGACTGACACTTTTCAAAAAAAAATTCCAATGTTTCCAAAACCGATGTTTATAATGTTTACAGTGCAGTTTTATAAATAAAAACAAATTTTGAGAAGGAAGAAATAAAGAGACCTACAAATACAAGCTCATATTTTTACTATTAAATTCAAGAGCTATACAATTACTCTAATAAAGTGCTGTACACATTTTAAAATGCTTACTCTCCATTTCTTTACTTAACTTGTTGAAGATTGGTAATGACTTGGGAATAGCAGCCATCCACAGACTCCACTTTGGGTAGCAACATCCTAAAAGACACCCCAGCAAGACTTCTTCACAATGCAACCCTCCCTTCTATAGTATTTCTCATAGTTTTCATACCATCATTAAGGGGCTGAATATTTCTAGGGAAGGACTAGAAATATTGCTATTTCACAAATGGTTTCTTCTACTTTTGAAAAGCTTCAATCTATCCTTTCAAGATATCAGTGAGTGTAAAGAAAAGAGAGGAAGCCATAGCTGAGTTAAGAGAACACAATCCTTCATTCTGGGAATGCTCTAAAAGGAAATTCAGGCAAATCCAAGGACTTGGACTGGGATGGTTTTACCAGGTAGTAAGAGACTGGGATTGAAGGATGTTATTCCAGCCCTTATAAGGACTTGAAACATCAGTCTGCAAATTAAAGCATGCAATTAGGGATGGAAAATTTCAATTTTTGGAATGGACTGCAAGGTTGATTGTCATACAGCAAAACAACAAAAAAAGAGCTTGTTATTGGAATTAAGGCACAGGGTAACTGGTCTTCTCGCCCCCAGCTTCCTCCTCTTTTAGTCAGAGAGATTGTTTACACATGCAGGTCTAATCATGTCATGCCCAGCTTCACGCTTCTCAATACCCCTATTTATTTTTGTACAAGGACTCCAAGTAACCTTCCTTGTAGGTCTTACATTCCATATACCTTTACCTGGAACTCAATACCTTCCCATCCACATTCATTTGTGTAATGGTTCATTGTAAGTGTCAACTTGACTAGGCTAAAAGAGGCCCAGAGAGTTGGTAAAACATTGATGCTGGTGTATCTGTGAGAGTGTTTCTGGAATAAATTAGCATTTGAATCAGTAGACTAAGTAAAGAAGATCCAGCCTCACTGATGTGGGCAGGCACTCTCAAATCCACTGAGGGTCCAAATAAAACGAAAAGGCAGAAGAAGGGTGAATTTACTTTCTTTTCTTGAGCTGGAACATTCATTTTCTCCTTCCCTTGGACATTCCAGCTTCTGGTTCTCAGACTTGCAGACTTTCAGACTCTGAGTGGTCCTTCCTGATCTGAGGAATTTGGCCTCATATTGGGAGTTACCCATCCATTCCCCTGGTTCTTAGCCTTTCGAACTTGGACTGAATTATACTGCTGGCTTTCCTGGTTCTCCAGCTTGAATATGCATCATTGTGGGACTTCTTGTCTTCATAATTGTATGAGCTAATTTGCATAATAATTCCCATCTTGTATATCTCTATATCTATATCTGTATTCATATCTATACCTATATATCCTATTGGTTCTGTTTATCTGGATAATCCTAATACAATTTGGCATCAGTCTACTTGTTCTTTAAGACTTAGCTCAAATTCTACCTCTTTGAGGAGACTTATCCAGCTAATGTTTCCGATTCATTTCTTCTATGTTCTTTTTGGACCATAGGGTTGAAATATTTGGTTGCACACCTTTTTTCCCTTTAGAATTGGAGACCCAAGATGGCAGGGTAAGTCTTTTATTTACTGTTGTATCTCTGGAGAAAACTAAGCTATCTGTAGCTGGCAGCATAATGGTTGCCCAAAGATGTCCACAACCAAATTGCCAAAACCTGTGAATATGTTATCTGTTGCATGGCAAGGAGGAATTAAGGCTGCAGATGGAATTAAAGTTGTTAATCAATTGTTAAACTTAAAATAAGGAGATGATTCCGGAGTATCCAGATGGACCCAGTGTAATCACAGGGGTCCTTATATATGGGAAAGGTGGATTCATAAGAGAGAACCAAATAGGTTCAAGGTGAGAAAGACTCAATCAGCCATTTCTGCCATTGAAGATAGAAGGGATCCCTTAGCCAAGGAAAGCAGGCATCCTCTAGGATCTGGAAAATACAATCAATGGATTCTCCCCTAGGACTTCCAGAAAGGAATTTAGCCCTACTGATACCTGAATTATAATCCAGTAAGATCTTCTCTGGACTTAAAACCTTTGGAACTGTAAGGTTAAAATTTTATGTAGTTTTTGTGGTCATTCGTTACAGCTGCAATTGGCAACCAACATAGTGTCATAAATATTCAATGGTTCCTAAATATTTGGTTGGAGAGGCAAATTCAAATTTCACTCAGAATAGAGCAGGAAGACTGCATTGATGGTTATTTAGCAAAACTATAATGCAGAATTTCCTTCATGGACAGGATTGGAGTTTGATGTCAAGACCATATTGAATTTGGAGGGGCATTGTTCCCATAGGGTGGAGATTTCCAAGTCAGACTGGCATGGTGATCTTTTGGGACTGCGCCTTCCATCGCTCATTGACATGCTGTTGATTAACCTTTTTCTCAACACTCCCATGATATTTTTTAATATAGACAGAACACTGCTTATTTTTGTGTATGTGTGTGTGGCTTAATTCCTCTTATTACTACCCTATTAATTGAACAATAGGACCTAGGGTAGCCTTCACAGCACTCCCTTTCTTTTTTCATGGGATATTTGTGTCTTGTTTCTCATTAACACCCTCCACTGGGGGCCACTGAACCAGCTGAAGGGTTTTCTGACAGTTCTCAGGCTGAGTTTTCAGTTATCAGGGTGACTGGAGCCCAAAGGGGTGTTTAATTCATAGAAACACTGCCATTTCAAGGACTCAGGAGACACAGAATTATGTCCTACATTCCCAAGGGCTCCAGGAGGATAAAGTCCATTCATTGGAGCTAGGGTGCACCTGTTTAGCCTGTTCTTAGTCACGTTGAGCTTTGCCTTTGGTCCATTGGAGCTTCTGGACACCACAGGTGAAAGAAGATGGTTGTATTAGTTATCTTTCACTGCATAATACATTATCTCAAAACTCAGTGGTTCAGAATGACCTCCCCCAAAAACCCACACACTTTTTGTCTTTCCATTTCTGTAGGGTCAGAAAATTCCGGAGCAGCTTAACAGGGTGATTGTAATTCAAGGTCTCCCATGAGGTTTTAAATCATTTGACACGGGAATAAAAGCAGAGGACATTTTAAAGAGCTTAGACCCATTGTAACACTCCTTGGATAAGTTGGCAAAAATGACATGACCTTTAATTGATGGTCCAAAGCCAATGAGACTAAAAACTGTTGGAAGAGGGGTGCTCATAAAGCTGTAACCAGCAGGTAGTGAAGTCATTTTGTATTGCTTAAACACTAGCTATTAAGAAATGCCAGGGTTTGGTACTTTTGTTCTATTTCAGTTGTATTAATGTACAGATATCTTAGTTAAAAGGTTAATCAACATATATTTTCACAATATATGTAATAATCCAAATACAAGTTTCGAATTTACTTCTTCCCATCTAAGTCCATTGTTTGGAGGCAGTGCCACAGATAGGACGACGTAATTGTCAATATACATACATTTAACATTTGCATTATTTTAGTTTTTTTCTTTTGCAGTTGTAGAAATTCTATTAAATACTGCTAAGACACAGAACCACTCTTTGTGCCTTGGGTCTTGTTCTTAATAATCTAAATAGGTAAAATTTGGTAATACCCAGTGTCAATATTAGGTTTACCATTGCAGTTAGAGTGTCAGCAGTAAAGCCACAGTGGATTTTTCCTAAACAACAATATAAATAAATGTGAGTGTTTTAAAAGACATTGAATGAATGCCTGAGACTGACAAGGAGACATTTTATATTTAAGTATACATATAAATACATATGTAAGTGTATATGTTACACTTTTCATAATAGTAACATACATTTGGAAAGTATGTCTCAAAAATGAAAATTAAACTGGCTGAAAATCTCATTTATCAGCTTTCTCCAAATCGGTCTGAGCAAGAGGAATATGAGCTTTTGAGAGATATTATGAGCTATTCGGATTGAAACAAATGTCCTATCATGTCTCTTCCAAGATTCTTTCATTGAAGAAGCTTGCAAATTGAACACACACAGCACATACACAGTTCAACATACACAGCACACACACGCAACAGCACACACATGCACTCCCCATATAGCACACAGCACACACAACACACATAATACATAAAACATACACACACAGAAACCCATCCCCCCCAACACACACACAGAATTGGCATGTGTGACTATTTCTTTTAGTTAATCAGGCTTTTCTAAATACTGCAGGCAGAACAAAATAAAGAAAGTTGAGTCTGGGCAACACAGTGAGATCCCATCTCTAAAAAAGAAAAAACAAAGAAATTAGACGTGAAAGTTGGTAAGACTGCAAGTCATCTTTAACTGTGGATTTCAAGTATTTGTGTACATCTCAATAACTCTATTGATCTGGTTCATTGAACTTCCATTAAATATTATGTGTTAATTTCTATAAATAAAATGCATTTTTTTTGAGAGAGAGGGAGAGGATCTCACTCTCACCCAAGCTGGAGTGCAGTGGCATGAACATGACTCACTGTAGCCTTGACCTCCTGGGCTCAAGCAATCCTTCCACCTCAGCCTCCAGAGTAGCTGGGCCCGACTAATTTTTGTATGTTTTGTAGAGATAGAGTTTTGCCTTGTTGTCCAGGCTGGTTTTGAACTCCTGGGCTCAAGCCATCCACCTGCCTCAGCCTCTCAAAGTGCTGAGATTATAGGCATGAGCCAGCACACCTGGCCAAAATACTTTATTAAAATGCATTTTTTTTTGAGGCAGAATTTGCTCTGTCACCCAGGCTGGAGTGCAGTGGCACGATCTTGGCTCACTGCAACCTCCGCCTCCTGGGTTCAAGCAATTCTCCTTCCTCAACCTCCCAAGCAGCTGGGATTACAGGTGTGTGCCACCATGTCCAGCTAATTTTTGTATTTTTAGTAGAGACAGGGTTTCACATTGTTGGCCAGGCCAGTCTTGAACTCCTGACCTTGTGATCCACCCGCCTTGGCCTCCCAAAGTGCTGGGATTGCAGGTGTGAGCCACCGTGCCCAGCCTAAAATGCATTTAAAAAATTTTTTTGGGGAGTCAGATTTCAGGTACCTTTTTTTAAAACACTTTTTTAGAAAATTTTTATGTTCACAGCAAAATTGAGAGGAAGGTACAGAGAGTTTCCAGATACTTCCTGCCCTGATACATGCACAACCCCCCTATCCCCACTACCAACATCCCCCACCTGAGCAGTACATTTGTTACAATTGATAAACCTACGAGGACACATTGTTGTTACCCAGAGTCCAAAGTTTACATCAGGGTTCACTCTTGGTGTTGTACATTCTATAGGTTTGGCAGATGGATAATGACATGGATCCACCATTATAGGATCATACAGAGTAATTTCTCTGCCCCAAAAGTCCTCTGTGCTCCACATATGCATCCTTTTCTCCCCACTAACCCCTGGAAAACACCAATGTATTTTTACTGTTGCTATAGTTTTTCCTTTCCCAGAATGTCCTGTGGTTGAAATCATATAGTGTGTAGCCTTCTCAGACTGGTTTATTCCATTTAGTAATATGCATTTAAGTTTCCTTCATGTCTTTTCATGGCTTGATAGCACATTTCTTTTTAGTGCTGAATAATATTCCATTGCTGGATACACCATTGTTTATTTATCCATTTACCTACTGTATTAGCCCATTCTCATGCTGCTGATAAAGACATAGCAGAGACTGGGTAATTTATAAAGAGAAAGAGGTTTAATGGACTCACACTTTCACGTGGCTGGGGAGGCCTCACAATCATGGCGGAAGGCGAAAGGCACGTCTTACATGGTGGCAGTCAAGACAGAATGAGAGCAAAGCAAAAGGGGAAAACCTCATATAAAACCATCAGATCTCATGAGACTTATTCACTACCATGAGAACAGTATGGGAGAACCACCCCCATGATTCAATTGTCTCCCACCAGGTCCCTCCCACAACACATGGGAATTATGGGAGCTACAATTCAAGATGAGACTTGGGTGGGGAGAGAGTGAAACCATATCACCTACTAAAGGATATCTCGGTTGCTTCCAAGATTTGGCAATTATAATAAATAAATGTACCAAAAAATCTAGGTGCAGTTTTTTTGTGTGTGTATGGGAGGCATACATTTTTAACTCCTTTGGTAAATACCAAAGAGTGCGATCTCTGGATAGTATAGTAAGAGTATGGATAGTTTTGTAAGAAACTGCCAAACTATCTTCCAAAGTGGCTGTACCATTTTGCATTCCCCCCACCAATGAATGAGCATTCCTGTTGCTCCACATCCTCACCAGCATTTGATGTTGTCAGTTTTTGGATTTTGGCTATTCTAATAGGTGTGTAGTGGTCTCTCACTGTTGTTTTAAGTTGCATTCCTCTCATGACATATTATATGAAGAATCACATACGTTTTCATTTGAATGGTAAATAATTTTAGCCCTAATGTGAAAAACCCATTGGTTTAGGGTATGTGAGTAAAACAACTTTCATTGACTCACAGAGAATGGTCCAAGGTAAGAAATTTATCATGGTGGGGGCAGTGATGGCACTCAGGGACATTATTGGGGCAATTATTCCCTTCCACACCCCAAACTTCTAATGGCTGTTCCTCTTTTAGCAAAGACAGCTTTTGGGCAGCACCTACAGATGATCTAGAAAGTCCAAAAATATAGGAAAAATGAAAATCAGACATGAGGGACCTAATCCTAGAAACCAGGTCAAATTTGTGATCTCTGAAGAAACAGAAATCTCTGAAGAAACAGAGTCCCAGGCCCAGAGGAAATAACTCTCTTAATCAGTTTGCCGCACTCCCTACTACTTATTGCCTCAAAAGAAGGCAATAAAAAAATGTGCAATAAACACTGAAAGCTGCATTGACTTAGGGTTTAATCAGACTGGATGAGATCATCAATGTGCTGTTCCTTAGGAAGCTGTTACCTGCGTGTACTTACCTATGATGCAGAAGATAAAAACAAGGTTGTGTTTATTCTCTGAACCAATTTGTCAGAAAGACTTGACATAGATAGCATGGCTATCACTGAAAGAAAGGAAGCCTGTGCTTTTTTAAGAATGTTTAAGGAAAAAACTTTCTCTTGTGGACCCCAAGAGCCCAGCTGAAGCCCTTTAGACATGCATGACTTGATGGAGCAAGGTCACTTTCAAGTTCAATGTCTTTATTCTACTAGCAAATAAATACCGAAGTCCAGAGAAGGTAGAAGGTTTGATAAGGACATTTTGCAGACAAAATAACAAACAACAAAAGACAGACAATCCACAAATAGCTAACTTCTCATTTTAATGCTTCATCCATGACAAAATTTTCCCCCTTCTCTAGCCAGCTCATGTTATTCATCCAGCCAGACTTCCTGTATCAATTTCGTGATAATCTGAGTTAATTGCCAATGAGTGGCAACAAGTTGTTGAGTATTTTGAATGCTGTGGTTCTGTAATTAAGCCCAAAGAGTTTGGATGGGGGAGTTGAAGGTTTTAGAAGCATGTAGAAAATTGTTCAAAAATATGTATCGTACCCACACCCATCTGCCATGGGCAACTTGAAATGTCATCAATGCAAAGTTCTTGCTACCTTGACTTTAGCCTAAGTCTCTCAGAAATTTTTGCTCTGAGCTATCTGCATGACAATTTTAATTCTAAGAGACAGATGGCAGTGAGTGGACACCTCCATCCACCTGCTTTACTTTGGGCATTCATTCAAGCTTGATTTGCAGAGGTAAATGAGTTAACTTGTCTAGATTTTAAAGTCATATTCTAAAGAGAAAGAATACAAAATATCTGAGGATTTTTCTCCTTGACTCTATAGCACTTTCTTTCCAAATAATTAAAAGGTTCTGGAAAGAATATTGTATGTAGCTAACACATCCTCACTAGCGAGGGGGATAAGAAAGCAGACTGAACAGGTCATGTCCATCCTTACCTTCTCTGATTCACATGGATCTCTGGCAACAGGGTAGTGGATGAAAATGATTTTGTCTTTATTTTTCTAGAAATCATGATTTAATGAGAACCTAAGCACATCATTTACATTTTGATTATACATTTATATTTCTATTGTGTTGAGATAATTACAAGTTATGGCACTCCTTGAGTTATTTACTTATTATTATTGTTTTTTTGGTAGAAATAGGTATTATATCCCATCTGTTGTTTTATGTGTCCTGGGATGGCTGATTCCCTTGATGGGGAGAGGTTAATCAAAGAGTCATCATAGGGTCATGAAAGCCAATTTCTAGCCACAGAAAGGGCTGGGGCATTTTCCAATGAGAACCACAGATGGGTTGAGCATCAGTGTGCATAGTTGTACAACATGTGTGTGTTTCTAGAATTCCAGATTCCAGAGCTGGAAATGAAAAGGGCCTTCTGATCATGACAGTAACTTCCCACCTATACACGTGGAATGTGGGGCCAGGAGGAAGAAATACCAAGGCCACAAGGTAGACGTTGGAGCCAGGGTGAGGTTGCTGGAATTCTAACTCCCTTCCATGATGTGTGTGCTTGTGTTGCACATGCCCATGAGCACAATTTGCTAACAGTAGGCCATTCTCTGAGATTTCCCAAGTGTGACAAAACTCACCTGACATCAGGAGAGAAAGCTCCATCATGAATTATGGCAGGGCCATTCTGCCCTTTCCATCGCAGCTTTGTCCTGGCAATTATGTGGAGAAATCTGCCTTCTCATTGTGCACACTCAGTCTGACGTGATGGCAGATCCTTTCAGGGTACCAAGGAAATATTTTCTCCTCCTCAATCCACGAGATGTATTATTTGTTCTTGCCTGGAGGTGAATAATGTACTCAAAGACAGGAGGATAGTCATGTTGATGACAGATTCCTGGCAACCTTTTAGGAAGCCTTAAATTCACTTTCTATGTTTCATAGACTACTGACTTGACTCAATTCCATATTCCCTTATGCGTGTTCATATTGAAACAAGGACACTGAAACTACATTTGTGACATGGATTGTACAATTTAAATGAGCTCATTGGTGCCTAAATGCACATGTAGCAGTTGTGTTTGAATATTGATTTGACCAATGCATACTGCCCCACTATCTCCTTTTCTTGCTTTCATGTCTTCTCTGAGCCTCCAATAGAGACCAATCACAGTTGAATTTATAAGCAAGTCACTAAGTGCCTGCTTTCTGCCCAGTGTAGACTGTAGGGAAGCTGTTTATATCCTACTCCTTAGAACTTGTGAATGTTTTCTTACACGACAAAAGAAACTTTGTAGTTGTGATTAAATTAAGAGTCTTGATGTGTGGAGGCTATAAGGGATTAGCCAAGTGTGTCCAAACTAATCACATGAGTTTTTAAAATTGGAAAGCCTTTCCCATCTGTGGTGAGAGGGAGATGTGACTATAGAAGAATGGTCTGAAAGATACAATATTGCTGACTTTGAAGACTTGGAGAATTTATTCCTTGCAGTTCTGTAAGTCAGAAATCTGACACAACATTGTTGTGTTCTCTGCTCAGCATCTTACCAAACCATGAGGCAACGAATGCAAGGAACCTCTAGAAGATGGAAAAGTCAGAAAACAAATGCCTTCCTCCAGCCTCCAGAAGAAACACAACCCTGACAACACCTTGATTTTAAACCAGTGAGACCCATGTCAGGATTCAGACTTTCAGAACTATAGCATGATAAATTGGTATTGTTTTAAGTAACCAAGTTTTCGGTAATTTATTACAACAGGGATAGAAAAGTAATACAGGCATTGAACTGGAGTGAGATGGAGGGGAAGTTAAAAAGGAAACTGTGAATCTGTAATAATATTTACAGGCTTTCTGACATAAATATGAATGTGTATATTAAATATAAATAACACAAAAGAATGTAGGCATAAAATCCAAATTTTAAAATAGTATGATTAGAACATACAATTTATTATATTGCAGGTAATGTAATATAATTAAAATAATATTATAGTATTATTACTAAATTCATAAGTGGTAATGGCTGGGTGTAGTGGCTCAAACTTGTAATCCCAGCACTTTGGGAGGCCGAGGCGGGTGGATCACTTAAGGTCAGGAGTTCTAGACCAGCCAGGCCAACATGGTGAAAACCCTGTTTCTACTAAAAGTAAAAATAAAAAAAATAGCCGGTGGCGATGCACACCTGTAATCCCAGCTACTCGAGAGGCTGAGGCAGGAGAATCACATGAACTCAGGAGGTGAAGTTTCCAGTGAGCTGAGATCATACCACTGTACTTCAGCCTGGGCAACAGAGCCAGACTCCATCTTAAAAAAATCAAAAAACAAGGTAACAATGTGTAAGTGGTGAAATTGGCAGTCTCTCCTACAAAATTGGGAGAGACAAGTGAATCTTTCTTTCTCCCTGGGAAGAGTAAATGATGATCTTTTATTCTCTTGGGAAAGAGTCAGATTTCTCAGGAACTAGTCTTTTCATTGTTGTTTATTATATTTTAACTAGATTTCCCTATACATTCTTGCTTATAGATATGCTATATTATAATACATTCCATTACTGTTTTAGTTTTCTGTTGTGACCTTAACAAATTCCCATATATATGGGAGTTTAAAACAATGCAAATTGATTATTTCACAGTTCTGCAGGTCAGAAGTCAGCTATGACATTGCTGCATCCTCTGCTTGGGGTCTCGTCAGGCTAAAATCAAGGTGTCCACCAGGCTGAGCTCTAATCCAGAGGCTCTGGGAGAGCATCCACTTTCAAGTTCATTTGAGTTATCATCAGAAGTCAGCTCCTGGTAATCATCAGAGTGGGGTCACTGTTTCTATGCTGGCTCTCATCTGGAGTTGTTCTCAGTTTCTAGAGGTCCCCCAATTTCTTCAGTTCTGGCTGCCTTTCTACATCTTCAAAGTTGGCAAAGATGGGCAGAATTCTTCTCACGCTGCAGATTTCTCTGGTCTCCCCTCAAACAACCTCTCTCTACTTTGTCTTCCGCCTCTGCTTCTAAGGGCTCACGATATTACATGGAGCCCACCCAAACCATCCAGAACCACCTTTTGCTGTGGTTTGAATGCGTCCCCCCAAAAGCATGTGTCGGAAACTTAATTCCCAATGTGACCTTGTGGGGAGGTGGGGCCTAATGGGAAGTGTTTGGGTCCTGGAGGCTGCACCCTCATGAGTGGATTAATGTTGATTACAAATGGGCCTGGGGCTGTAAGTTTGATCTCTTGCACTCTCTCACCTTCTCTTTGCCCTTTCACCGTGGGATGATGTAACAAGAAGGCCCTCGGCAGATGCTAGCTCATTGATTTTGGACTTCCAGCCTTCAGGACCTTGAGTCAATTAATTTCTGTTAATTATAAATTACCTATTCTGTTGTATTCTGTTATAGGAGCACAAAATGCACGAAAACACTTTCCTATCTGAAGGTCAATGAATTAGTAACTTTAATGATATCTGCAAAGTCCTTCTGGCCATGTAAGGTGACATCTTTCACAGATCTGGGAATTCAGGCACGGAATTTCTTGGGGACCACAATTACATTATATAACAATGTAATGATATTAATATTATGAAATAAAGTATGGAGACCCAAAGAGCCAAACCAGAGGCTAGGCAAAATTCAACTGTCACCTAAATCCTGCCTGGTGACTTAGGAACCATGTCCTCAGGGCTGTCCACAGACAAGGCAGAGAAGGTGCACGCTAAAATGATCTGAATGATTAGAGAACATGAAGAAAGCAATAAAGTCAGCACTAAATAAGGTAATGCTTGAGACATTTCATGCAGTAAGGTAATTGCATCTCCATTCAGAAGAGAGAACATATTATTTTACTCATATTGGGTCATTTTGATAGATTAAAAATTAAGCTCTCACTTTTCCTGTCTGTTTCCTTTCCTGCCCTTATCTTATAGATAAAAAGATCATGTAGATCTGTTCATGGTCTAACTCTCTGTGTATCTTTTTATTCCTTTAAGGAGTACAGTTATATAATGCTCTTGGTCATCCTAGTTTTTCTTAAAATGTAATGTACAATTATAGGACACACATATTTTCAGTTTGGGTTTTGATTTTCATTTGCCCCCAAATAGTACAAAATTTAGTGCTGCTTATTTTTAAAGAATGTCTTTATGAGGTAATGTAATTTTAAATTGGAAGGAAACTATCATTTTTTGAACAACTCTTATGGGTCAGACTCATGGCAAATAATAGCTATTTGATCTTTGCAAGAAGTAGGTTGAATATATGTTATTATTCCTGCTGTACAGATTAGGAACTAAAGCTCAGATAAGTTATGTCATCTGTCCCAGATCACAGAGCTGTAAATGTTAGATTCTTTTTGATGAGTGAGTTCAAAGACCAACCTATCCGAATCGCTGTCAGTCAGACTATACATGTATCTATTTCTATAAACTTTTCTCTATCCATCCATTCATCCATACATCCATCCATCCAACCATTCATCCATTCACCCTCTCAGCCTCACATCTCTCTACCTATTTATCTACTAATTTGTCCACCCAACCATTTAGCCATCTTCCACCTATTCATTAATTCATTTGTCCCTTCATTCATCCATCTATTATCTGTCCATCTATCTTCCATTCATTTGTCCATCTATTTATCCGTCCATCCACCCATCCATCCATTTATCCACTCAAACATCTATTTACCCACATGTCTTCCCATCTGTTCACCTACTTATTCATTCGTCCATCCATCCATCCACCCTTTCTTCATCCATCCATCTATCTACCTTATAATTGTAAATAAATGTGTACATTAGATATAAACTTTCTAAGTATATGTGTTCATTAGAAATAAACTTTTTAAATAAAATTGGTACAGTGAAAATGTAGTCTTGCATTTCTTTATACCCTAACTTCCTATTTATAACATTTTTTAACCTCCTTGTGAGTAGCCATTTTTAATAGTTTGTCATCTAAATACTAAGCTAAGCCTTGATCATGTTTAGTTAACTGGTTGAAGTGTGTGTGTGTGAGAGAGTGTGTGTGTGTGTGTGTGTGTGTGAGTGTGTGTGTGTGTGAATGTCAGAGAGAGAGAGAGAGAGAGACATGAGGAGGCAGTCTGAGATGATGGTACATTATTTATTCTAAGGCAGATCTTGATTCAGCTCTGGTTTGTGCTAGAATTAACCATTAGGAATGTGCAGAAGGGCCTCCACAGCATATTCAGAATTTAGGCAGCAGCTGAGTAGTACAATTCTAGGCAGCTGAGGGGCAGAAGGACAAGCATTTTGCCCCAAGGCAGAACCCTATGGGTTCCACGCCTAGCTAAGTAGGGAGTGTATCCTGGCTTCTGGGGCAGATACTCCCTGGAAGGGCTTAGCTTCTCTATTGGGTTGTCCTTCTGCTGTAATCCTACAGCTCTGAAAATAGCTTCAAATATATCCATCCTCATCTCTTTCACAGTTAGCTCTTTTGCTTCAAGATTCAGGAATTCCCAGCCATCCCATCCTTCTCCTTTACCCCAAATGGAAGACTCTGAGATTGCCGTTAACATGCCAGTTTAGAGAAAAATTGCAAGTAGTGGCACTGGCCAACCTTTTTGTTTTTTTGTTTACCACATTGCCTTGGCATCCCACTGATAGGGAGAGTTTCCCACTTCTTGTGAACTGTCCCCAACCTTGTCCTTTGTAGGTCCAAAGCAGAGGATGCTATTTGAGTTTTCCAGATTATCTTCCATTTGCTTTCTCCAAAATTACACCCATCTTTCAAAAGGAGGAGTTGTTGAGCTGCTTCTGGATGACCTCTTTAATTTGGGCCAATTTGCTCTAAACAGAATTTCTTTGTTGTTGTGTTGGTTGCATTTCTTGGTGCCCTTTGCCAGTGTGAGGACAGCAATTGTTTTTCTTCCCTCTTTTCTGTTTTCTTTGGTAATTTTTTTCAGTTTCTATAGGTTTTGTTAAGTGGAGCAGAGGGGATAAAGAGCTGTTTTTGGCCTGTTATTTTCCTCCAAATATTTGTATTTGTTTTTGTTGGTTTTCTTTTTAGCACATTTTGAGAGTCTTTGTGTGTTTAGGTGGGAGTTTAACCTTTTCCTATTCCAACATAATGACATATATGATTGGCTTCACTTCTGTCTCCTTGCCTAATGAGTGATTTTGAAGCTGCCTTGCTAGTTCCTTTGTTTTGTCTTTTGTCATATGATTATGTCTTGCTTGTTTGGGTCTTTTCCAAAGATTAGAAGGCAGATTCTGCTTTGTAAAATGTACTTGTTGTTCTCTTACTATTTCAAGAAGGTTATTGAACTCATATTGCAAATCTACAGGTAAAATGCTGAAAATGACTGGCACCTAGTAACTGTTCAATACATATTGGTTATTTTCATTATTAATATCTAAATTTTTCAATATGACGAATGACATGGTATCTTTTAATTCTCACTATATGCAGTGAGGAGAATTTGTCTTTTATTAACTTGTATTTTTCCAGATAGAATATTGAAACTATCTTTGAAAAAATTATAACTGAGAAAATTATGACAGTGAAAGGGATCTGACCTAACTGACTCCATCTTGTTTCTAACCTCCAGGCTGTTCTCGTTCATTCAAGCACATAAGCCAGACTAACTTTGGGAGGAACTTAGTTTATAGTTTAACTTTGAAACAAAGTCAGTCACAGCTCTTTCCGAAAACAAACCCCTTTCTTACCTGGGGACTAGATTGCCTTTTCAAGGTCACAAGATTAGAAATTATGGTTTAGGAGTCATACAGCTGGAGGTTTCAAGATTCTGAACCTCCTCAAATTGCTTCTGGGGATAACATCACTATTGTCAAACCTAAGATCAGTGCTTGAGGTATTCGGCAGACCCTGCACTGGATGAATCAGCTGGAACCACCCAGATCAATAAACTGGCACATCTGATCTTGTGGCCCCCACCCAGGAACTGACTCAGCACAAGAAGACAGCTTTGACTCACTGTGATTTCACCTCAGACCTGACCAATCAGCACTTCCCACTTCCCAACCCCCTACCTACCAAATTACCCATAGAAGCCTTGATTCCCAATTTTTTAGGGAGACTGATTTGAGTAATAATAAAACTCCAGTCTCCTGTACAGCGGGCTCTGTGTGAATTAATTGCAATTCCCCTGTCTTGATAAATTGGCTCTTGTCTAGGCAGCGGGCAAGGAGAACCCGTTGGGTGGTTGCAATATGGGATTTTAAACTTAAAGTATATTTTATTTAGTTAAGTTGTAATATTTATACTCTCTTTCAACAATTTTTGGCATCTACTTTATTTTGATAACTATACTTAAAATTCTTCTTTGTGCAAAACACTATGCTAATTTGGCTACAGTAGTAACCTCTAGTCTTTGTATCTCTTAACTTTTGCATTCTTAAATTTTTCTTTGTGCTTCACCTCTTGATGAATTGAGATAGATTTTATTTGTGAGAAGTCTATTTGGTTATAAAAAGTGAATCCTTAGATATTTGAGAATGGTTTTCCACTTGCTTCTACTTATGATACACTTCTCGGTTGGACATGAAAGTCTTTTGTCACTAACTTTTCTACTTTAAAAGAAAAAAGACATTTCAAATTCGGGATTCTGTATGAGATATATGAGTACCACATAATTCTGACTTCTTGCAGGTAACTTGTTTTTCTTCTCATTTTTTTTCCTGCCTGAATGCTTGAAGGATTTTTTTCCCCCCTTTATCATTTTACTTCAGAAAATGAAAACTTCTGATTACATCTTAGTGTGAGAGAGTCCTTCTCAGCCTCCGGGTTGATGTTGTATTCCCTTGTTTTTACTTTCTTCTTTTCCTAGATCCGTGTTGGTTTTCACTTTTTTTCTTCATCATTTGAATAAATAGAGATTTATCTAGGCCTGATGTGTGCCAAGAGATGGGGTATGTGGCTTTATCTTAGCTCTTCTTTCTGCTTGTTGGAGTGGAGGTTTTTGAGATTCACACTCAGGGGTGTATTTTCTGGTACTGACAGGCATTCCCTCATGCAGGGCTACAGTTTTCTGTGAAATCTCTTCTTATCCCATTACTAGATTTTTTTCATTTAACGTTCTGGATTAATGTGCTGAATCCTTCAGCTCCCCAGTTGCATGAACACTGGAGTACTGCCTCCCTCAACCCAGCCAGCAGCCGAGATCCTGAACTCACCTCCTAGGACCTTCTGAGCTACTGAAAGCCTCCTTGTACCTCTTACTCAGTGACTTACCTGAGAGTTGCCATCTCTGAATGTAGAGGAGCTGGGGTGGGAGGTGGAAAGGATCAATACTCTGTCTTAAAAAGCAGCAATATCCTGACTTTAAAATGGGTTCAAGGCCATAACAGACACCTCACCAAAGAAGATATGTAGATGGCAAATAAGTCTATGAAAAGATACCCCTATATAACAGGTTGTCAGGAAAGTGCAAATTAAAACAACAGGAGACCACTATATACCACACTTGCTAGAATGGGCAAAATGCAGAACACCAACAGTATCAAATGCTGGTGAGGATGTGGAGCAACAGGAACTTTCATTCATTGATGGTAGGAATGAAAAATGGAACAGCCAGTTTGGAACACAATTTCTTATAAAACTAAACATACTCTTATAAAAATAAATACACTCTTATCCTACGATCCGGCAATCACAATTTCTATGGTATTTATCCAAAGGAGTTGAAACTTATATCCACACAAAAATCCAGACATGGATGTTTTTGGCAGATTTATTCATAATTCTAAGAAGTAGAAGCAACCAAGATGCCTTTTAGTAAGTGTCTTAATCCATTCAAGCTGCTATACCAATGACAAAACCCATAGATTTTGTGGCATTTAAACAACATGAATTTATTGCTCACAGTCCTGGAGGCTGGAAGTCCAAGATCAAGTCATGGCAGATCTTACATCAGGTGAGGGTGTTTCCCGGTTCATAGATGGCGACTTCTTCCTGCACCTGAGTGCACTAATCTCTTTCATGAGGTTCCACCCTCATGACCTTATCACCTCCTCAAAACTCCAACCTCCTAACATCATCCCTTGGGGGTTAGATTTCGACACAGGAATTTTTACAGGGACACAAACATTCAGTCCATATCAGTAGGTGAACATGTAAATAAACTGTGATACAACCAAAAATGAAATATTGTTCAACACTAAAAAAAAAATAAGCTATCAAGCCATGAAAAAACATGGAGCAAACTTAAATACATATGACTAAGTGAATGAGTCAATTGGAAAAGCTTATATAGTGTGTGAGCCCAGCTGTATGACACTTTCGACAGGGCAAACCTATGGAGAGAGTAAAAAGAGCCTTAGTTAGGGGGAGAGATGAATATGCAGAGAACAGAGGATGTTGAGGGCAGTGAGTCTACTCTGTATTATACTCCAGTGGTGGATCCATGTCATGATACATTTGCCCAAACCTATAGAATGTACATCATCAAAAATGAACCCTCATGTAAACTATGGACTCTGGGTAGTAATGATGTGTCTATGGAAGGTCATTGATTACAACAAATGCACCACTGTGGTGGAGAATGTTGATAGTGGAGGAGGCTGTGCATGTGTGGGTGCTGGGGGTAGGTGAGAATTCTCTGTACTTTCATATGAATTTTACTGTAAATTTAAAAGTTTTCTAAAATATGTGTACACACACACACACACATACATATATATGTATATAAAACAACAATGTCATAAGTTTGTGTGTGTAGGGGAAGTTGTTATCCATTTTCTGTTTCATGTGAATCCTGAACCAGAAGACAAACAAGTATGCAATGTGCATGGATCTCACTTATTTTAGCTGGCATCTTTGTTCCAGTATATATTGTAAACTAGGTGTTGGCTATGAAAAGGTGTTGCAAAAAGGACTCATCACAGATGTACACGAATATGTATTTATGAGCTGTAAAATACTAGTTCCCCAAAGATGCCTGTAGCATCTTTCCTGTGGCAGGAGCAGGAAACTAATGCATGTGTATATGCCTATTGATAGAAAACCCTGTTAGTGCATGCATTTTTAAAGCACAGAGCTGAAAGTCGAAACATTCTCCTCTCTGACTTAAAATGGTGCCTGATCCCTATGCCGATACAGTATTAAATGCATGTGTTACTCACAATAATAATGAAAGAGAACTTCATTTAGTCCTGCAAAAATCCAGTATGAATTGTAGATAAACTGCTTGAAGTGTGTATCTTCCTTTGAGCTGTGTATCAGATTGCAGATGAACCTGCAAGTGACAATATACAGGCTCTTCTGTGGTTAAGCTACTCAACAAGGATGCAGAAGTTGACAGAATAGGGTGGCTTCAGAGTGTAGAGTGGATGGCAATGCTTCTCAATGGGACTTTTCTTTGCTTCCATCCCTTGCTTGGAAAGCACATTTGTGGACAAAATTCTGCACAGGTGCGGATTTGCTCTAGTTAAGAATGAGGTAGAATTTTTGCTGTGCACTTTTAAGGCAGGAAAATAGGGTCTGGAGGCAGGGAACATAGGGCCAATTCACACTTCAGCTATGACAGGAAATATCCTCTCCATAGGGCGAACTCCCAGTAAATGACTTTGTAACTTTCTTCATCCTCTCCATTTACATACGGCATACACCAAATAACCAATAGAATTCTCTAGAGGGTATTTAAACTCCCAAAATTCTGTAACAGGGCCTTCGAACTCCTATGCTCAGGCCCGCTTCCACACTGTGGAGTGTACTTTCATTTTCAATAAATCCCGTCATTGCTTCCTTGCTTTGTTTATGCATTTTGTCCAATTCTTTGTTCAAGACGCCAAGAACCTGGACATCCTCCACCAGTAACACCTTACTTTTCATAATAATGAACTTGGGTCACCAATCCAGAAGGATTTACACTAACAACACTGAGGTTTATGTAAGGAAGTAATTGGACAATGCAGGATCCAAATGCAACCTCAGCCCAGCCACATTCTTGTTTGAGAGTAGAAGGTAGAGTCACCACTTAAGCATCCCTGAAAAAGAGTTGAGCATCCAGCTGTCTGGAGAGCTGTGTCCATGACAATCCCTAACAATCACTGCTTCCATGACACCTACAGTGTGCTGGCCTCTGTCTTAAGTCTATGCTGCTGAACAGTCTCAGAGGGCTGAGGTTCCTGCCCTCCTAGAGCCCACAGACAGTTAAGGGGACTTCACCCCAGTTTCTCCAGGAGTTTATGGTTAATCTGTGGTTTTCCTTTTACATGGAAATTTACAAGAAGACAGAGGATACCTTAGGGAGGATCTTGTCTAACAAAAGGAAAATCAAGAATGAGTGATGTACCTGCATTTCTGAATTAGTGGTAAGACTTTATATATTTTCTTAGATATTAAAACCTAGGACCTATAACTCGTTTCTGAATTAGCATGAATATCAAAGTTTCATGACATTTTCTTTCTCTTCTTTTTGCTACATTGTCCATCCACATAAATGTATGCTACTATATCTATATAAGTTTACTGTGGACACTCATGTGAGTTTGTGCTACTATATAATTTCATATATGTTTATACTACTATGTCTATGTATGTAAGTTTTCAGCTACTATTAAATAAGAGTATTCCCTGTACCTCCTTGTCTTTCAATTGTCCCTAATTGGTGTTCTGATCAAAGGGTAGAGACTTTGGAGAATGACTAAGTTAAGGACCTTCTTAAATAATGAGACATTGAATTCCTCTATAAGGACTTAATTAAGTTTATAAGTTAAAAAATGAATGTGGCACTTGCTGTTTTATATAAATTGAACACTTGTTATAGTTATGCAAGTTGCATGTAGGTATTATTTTATGGTATATTAGAATTAAAACAATAGACTTTTCATTTAAAATACTTAGAAAATTTCTTAAAGCTCCAGCTCAGATTTGAGAAATGAGAGGAGTATGGGGGAAAGGGACTTAAAAAATCTAGCATACTACTTCTGATTATCTTAAAAGTATTTGCAAAGTGGGGCAACCAAGATGGCCAAATAGGAACAGCTCCAGCCTCCTGCTCCCAGCGTGAGCGACACAGAAGACGGGTGATTTCTGCATTTTCAACTGAGGTACCAGGTTCATCTCACTGGGGCATGTCAGACAGTCAATGCTGGTCCATGGGTGCAGCCTGACCAGCGAGAGCTGAAGCAGGGCGAGGCATCACCTCACATGGGAAGCACAAGGAGAAAGGGAATTCCTTTTCCTAGCCAAGGGAAATTGAGACACACAACACCTGGAAAATCCAGTAACTCCCACCCTAATACTGTGCTTTACCAAGGGTCTTAGCAAATGGCACACTGGGAGATTATATCCCACACCTGGCCCAGAGAGTTCCACGCCCATGGAGCCTCCCTCATTGCTAGCACAGCAGTCTGAGATCTAACTGCAAGGTGGCAGTGAGGCTGGGGGAGGGGCGCCCGCCATTGCTGAGGCTTGAGTAGGTAAACAAAGCTGCTGGGAAGCTCGAATTGGGTGGAGCCCACCGCAGCTCAAGGAGGCCTGCCTGCCTCTGTAGACTCCACCTCTGAGGACAGGGCATAGCTAAACAAAAAGCAGCAGAAACCTCTGCAGATGTAAATGTCCCTGTCTGACAGCTTTGAAGAGAGCAGTGGTTCTCCCAGCATGGAGGTTGAGATATGAGAACGGACAGACTGCCTGCTCAAGTGGGTCCCTGACCCCTGAGTAGCCTAACTGGGAGACATCCCCCACTAGGTAGGTGTAGACCGACACCTCACATGACTGGGTATACCCCTGAGACGAAGCTTCCAGAGCAAGAATCAGACAGCAACACTCGCTGTTCAGCAATATTTTATCTTCTGCAGCCTCTGCTGCTGATACCCAGGCAAACGGAGTCTGGAGGGGACCTCAAGCAAACTCCAACAGACCTGCAGCTGAGGGTCATGACTGTTAGAAGGAAAACTAACAAACAGAAAGGACACCCACACCAAAAACCCATCAGTACATCACCATCATCAAAGACCAAAGGCAGATAAAACCACAAAGATGGGGAAAAAGCAGGGCAGAAAAGCTGGAAATTAAAAAAATCAGAGCACATCTCCCCCTCCAAAGGAACGTAGTTCATCGCCAGCAACGGAACAAAGCTGGATGGAGAATGACTTTGATGAGTTGAGAGAAGAAGGCTTCAGTCGATCAAACTTCTCAGAGCTAAAGGAGGAACTATGTAACCAACGCAAAGAAACTAAAAATCTTGAAAAAAGATTTGACGAATGGCTAACTAGAATAATCAATGCAGAGAAGACCTTAAAAGAACTGATAGAGATGAAAACCATGACACGAGAACTACATGACAAATGCACAAGCTTCAGTAACCAACTCGATCAACTGGAAGAAAGAGTATTAGTGATTGAAGATCAAATGAATGAAATGAAGCAAGCAGTGTAGAGAAAAAAGAGTAAAAAGAAATGAACAAAGCCTCCAAGAAATATGGGATTATGTGAAAAGACCAAATCTATGTCTGATTGGATAGAGTCAAGACCTATCAGTGTGCTGTATTCAGGAGACCCATCTCACATGCAGAGACACACACAGGCTCAAAATAAACGGATGGAGGAAGATCTACCAAATGGAAAACAAAAAAAAGCAGGGGTTGCAATCCAAGTCTCTGATAAAACAGACTTTAAACTATCAAAGATCAAAAGAGACAAAGAATTCCATTACATAGTGGTAAAGGGACCAATTCATCAGGAAGAGCTAACTATCCTAAATATATATGCACCCAATACAGGAGCACCCAGATTCATAAAGCAAGTCCTTAGAGACTTACAAAGAGACTTAGACTCCCATGCAATAATAATGGGAGACTTTAACACCCCACTGTCAACATTAGACAGATCAATGAGACATAAAGTTAACAAGGATATCCAGGAATTGAACTCAACTCTGCACTAAGCGGACTTAATAGACATCTACAGAACTCTCCACCCCAAATCAACAGAGTATACATTCTTCTCAGCACCACATCACACTTCTTCCAAAATTGACTGCATAGTTGGAAGTAAAGCACTCCTCAGCAAATGTACAAGAACAGAAATCATAACAAACTGTCTCTCAGACCACAGTGCAATCAAACTAGAACTCAGGACTAAGAAACTCAATCAAAACCGCTCAACTACATGGAAACTGAATAACCTGCTCCTGAATGACTACTGGGTACATAAATAAATGAAGGCAGAAATAAAGATGTTCTTTGAAACCAATGAGAACAAAGATACCAGAATCTCTGGGACACATTTAAAGCAGTGTGTAGAGGGAAATTTATAGCACTAAATGCCCACAAGAGAAAGCAGGAAAGATCTAAAATTGACACCCTAACATCACAATTAAAATAACTAGAGAGGCAAGAGCAAACACATTCAAAAGCTAGCAGAAGGCAAGAAATAACTAAGATCAGAGCAGAACAGAAGGAGATAGAGACACAAAAAACCCTCCAAAAAATCAATGAATCCAGGAGCTGGTTTTTTGAAGAGATCAACAAAATTGAAAGACCACTAGCAAGACTAATAAAGAAAAAAAGAGAGAAGAATCAAATAGATGCAATAAAAAATGATAAAGGGGATATCACCACCGATCCCACAGAAATACAAACTACCATCAGAGAATACTGTAAACACCTCTACACAAATAAACTAGAAAATCTGGAAGAAATGGATAGTTTCCTGGACACTTACACTCTCCCAAGACTAAACCAGGAAGAAGTTGAATCCCTGAATAGACCAATAGCAGGCTCTGAAATTGAGGCAATAATTAATAGCCTACCAACCAAAAGAAGTCCAGGACCAGATGGATTCACAGCTGAATTCTATCAGAGGTATAAGGAGGAGCTGGTACCATTCCTTCTGAAACTATTCCAATCAATAGAAAAAGAGGAAATCCTCCCTAACTAATTTTATGAGGCCAACATCATCCTGATACCAAAGTCTGGCAGAGGCACAACAAAAAAAGAGAATTTTAGACCAATATCCCTGATGAACATCGATGCAAAAATCCTCGATAAAATACTGGCAAACCGAATCCAGCAGCATATCAAAAAGCTTGTCCACCATGATCAAGTGGGCTTCATCCCTGGGATGCAAGGCTGGTTCAACATACGCCAATCAATAAATGTAATCCAGTATATAAACACAACCAAAGACAAAAACCACATGATTATCTCAATAGATGCAGAAAAGGCCTTTGACAAAATTCAACAGCCCTTCATGCTAAGAACTCTCAATAAATTCAGTATTGATGGAATGTATCTCAAAATAATAAGAGCTATTTATGACAAACCCACAGCCAATATCATACTGAATGGGCAAAAACTGGAAGCATTCCCTTTGAAAACTGGCACAAGACAGGGATGCCCTCTCTCACCACTCCTATTCAACATAGTGTTAGAAGTTCTGGCTAGGGCAATCAGGCAAGCAAAAGAAATCAAGGGTATTCAGTTAGGAAAAGAAGAAGTCAAATTGTCCCTGTTTGCAGATGACATGATTGTGTATTTAGAAAACCCCATCATCTCAGCCCAAAATCTCCTTAAGCTGATAAGCAACTTCAGCAAAGTCTCAGGATAGAAAATCAATGTGCAAAAATTGCAAGCATTCTTATACACCAGTAACAGACAAACGGAGAGCCAAATCATGAATGAACTCTCATTCACAATAGCTTCAAAGAGAATAAAATACCTAGGAATCCAACTTACAAGGGATGTAAAGGACCTCTTCAAGGAGAACTACAAACCACTGTTCAGTGAAATAAAAGAGGACACAAACAAATGGAAGAACATACCATGCTCATGGATAGGAAGAATCAATATTGTGAAAATGGCCATACTGCCCAAGGTAATTTATAGTTTCAATGCCATCCCCATTAAGCTACCAATGACTTTCTTCACAGAATTGGAAAAAACTGCTTTAAAGTTCATATGGAACCAAAAAGAGCCCGCATTGCCAAGACAATCCTAAGCCAAAAGAACACAGCTGGAGGCATCACGCTACCTGACTTCAAACTATACTACAAGGTTACAGTAACCAAGACAACATGGTACTGGTACCAAAACAGAGATATAGACCAGTGGAACAGAACAGAGTCCTCAGAAATAATACCACACATCTACAGCCATCTGATCTTTGACAAACTTGAGAAAAACAAGAAATGGGGAAAGGATTCCCTATTTAATAAATGGTGCTGGGAAAATTGGCTAGCCATAAGTAGAAAGCTGAAACTGGATTCTTTCCTTACTCCTTATACGAAAATCAATTCAAGATGGATTAGAGACTTAAATGTTAGACTTAAAACCACAAAAACCCTAGAAGAAATCCTAGGTAATACCATTCAGGGCATAGGCATCGGCAAGGACTTCCAAAAAGCAATGGCAACCAAAAGCCAAAATTGACAAATGGGATCTAATTAAACTAAAGAACTTCTGCACAGCAAAAGAAACTACCATCAGAGTGAACAGGCAAACTACAGAATGTGAGAAATGTTTTGCAATCTACCCATCTGACAAAGGGCTAATATCCAGGACCTACAAAGAACTCAAACAAATTTACAAGAAAAAAACAAACAACCCCATCAAAAAGTGGGCAAGGGATACGAACAGACACTTCTCAAAAGAAGACATTCATACAGCCAGCAGACACATGAAAAAATGCTCATCATCACTCACCATCAGAGAAATGCAAATCAAAACCACAATGAGATACCATCTCACACCAGTTAGAATGGCAATCATTAAAAAATCAGGAAACAACAGGTGCTGGAGAGGATGTGGAGAAATAGGAACACTTTTACACTGTTGGTGGGACTGTAAACTAGTTCAACCATTGTGGAAAACAGTGTGGTGATTCCTCGAGGATCTAGAACTAGAAATACCATTTGACCCAGTCATCGCATTACTGGGGAGATACCCAAAGGATTATAAATCATGCTGCTATAAAGACACATGCACACGTATGTTTATTGTGGCACTATTCACAATAGCAAAGACTTGGAATCAACCCAAATGTCCATCAGTGACAGACTGGATTAAGAAAATGTGGCATATATACACCATGGAATACTATGCAGCCATAAAAAAGGATGAGTTAGTGTCCTTTGTAGGGACATGGATGCAGCTGGAAACCATCATTCTCAGCAAACTATTGCAAGAACAGAAAACCAAACACCACATGTTCTCACTCATAGGTGGGAATTGAACGATGAGATCACTTGGACACAGGAAGGGGAACATCACACACTGGGGCCTATTGTGGGGAGGGGGGCGGGGGGAGGGATAGCATTAGGAGATATACCTAATGTAAATGACGAGTTAATGGGTGCAGCACACCAACATGGCACATGTATACATATGTAACAAACCTGCACATTGTGCACATGTACCCTAGAACTTAAAGTATAATATTAATAAAATAAAAAAAAGAAAAGTATTTGCAAAAATGGTACTATGTGTTTTGACTTAGAATTCATATGAGATCAGAGACAATTTTGCAAAGACAATGAGAATTGTCCCTATGGGTTTTTGTTAAAAAAGTCTCTTAGTGTTAATTTAACTTTGTTTTCCTAAGTAAAATCAAATCAGTGAGTTGATTTTGGTTATGTGCATACCCCAGCCTTGTTGCTGCCTGCTTCTTTGGAGTGGGTCTCAGGACATAAACCAACCTATAAGAAATAACCCCTGTTTCTGACATGTGGGTCTGCTGGAGAAGGAACCTTGAGGGATAGATCTGTTCTCTTGCACAGCAGCTGGGGTGGGGCTCAGCTTGCATTCAGGATGGGAGAGACAAGAAGGGAATTCTCTGGGAAGCTCCGGAGCTCCCGCACCCTGCTCACAGACTGGCTGGTATCCTCAACTCCTCTTGTTTGAATGCTGCTAGAAACCCAGCACTCAGCTTCCTGTGGCTCTCCTCTCTCCATTCCAAGCTGGAGCCCATAGAGGTGAGAGTCAAGACCCCCTGAGTCATATTGCAGGAGGATCCAGAAATACCATGTCCATCACCTTTCACCAAGCTCCCAAGGAGCAGAATACATGGTCTTTGATATTATACCACCTGCCAGGGGACTTCCTTTCCTTTTCACTACATCTAACACATTTCCTTTTTGCAAGTGCCTGGGGCAGATAGCTTGGTGCAATCAGACCACGCGGGTGGGCAGGGAATGACCCGGCGCTAAGCTGTTTCTTTCTGCCCCAATTCTCCTCGTTCACTTGGAAGCTGTTTTGCCACAGGGTGATGTGTGATTTTCATTTCTGTGTCATTGGCAAGGTCTGATGTGTGTTTCCTAGTGCAGCTCTGAACCGTCTTCTGGGACAAGTTGCCCAGGGATATATTTTTTTCACCATGTGTGATCCTAAAACATTATGTGCAGTAACAATATTTAGTCCCTCCACATACTCTTGTAGGATCCCATTTCTCATGGCTGAATCCCTTGCTCCATGGCTCCTTCAGTAAACGTCTTAACACTTTCATGCTGCCATGACAACAACAACAGAATCCCATAGACTTGGTGGCTTTTAAACAACATAAATTTAAGTTTTGGCTGGAAGTCCAAGATCAAGTCCAAGATCACCTCTCCCTTAATTTCAGTAAACAACAAACCATCTTCCGCTTGGGTGCTCTTTGAAGTTATAGGAGAGTTGCTTTCCCAAACATGTTTATTTTGAATTTAAAAAATGAATTTAAAAAAGGCAACATTTTAAATTTGATTTTTTATTATATATGCCCAAGTGGGGGCCATTGCCTTTGGCTTCCTGGAAGTTCACTGAAAAACAACTGACATGAGGCAGATTGATTAATAGGAGAAATGGCATACAAATGTATTTAACATATATACACAGGAGCCTTTAGAATGAAGACCCAACCCAACAGTAAGGTACAGAAGCTGATATACCAGTTTCAGGTTATGGAAAGAATGCAGACTGGAGCATGGCCAAAAACAGGTTATGTTGGTCGACCAGGGTTAGTGTCCAGACAGGTTATGGTGTCAGAGGCCTTTGAACCAGAGTGACTCCATCTTGAGTATGGACTGAGTAAAATAAGACTGAGACCTAGGGGACTGTATTCCCAGGAGGTTAGGCATTCTAAGTCACAGGATGAGATAGGAGGTCAGCACAAGATACAGGTTGTATTAGTCTGTTCTCATGCCGCTAATACAGACACACCCGAGACTGGGTAATTTATAAAGGAAAGAGGTTTCATTGACTCACAGTTAAGCATAACTGGGGAGGCCTCAGGAAACTTACAATCATGGTGGAAAAGGAAACAAAAACATCCTTCTTCACATGGTGGCAGCAAAGAGAAGGGTTGAGCAAAAGCGGGGAAAGCCCCTTGTGCAATCCTCACGTGTCATGAGAACTCACTCACTATCACAGGAACAGCAGCATAGGGGTAACGCCGCCATGATTCAATTACCTCCAAATGGGTCCCTCCCATAACATGTGGGGATTATAGAAACTATAATTCAAGATGAGATTTATGTGGGGACACAGCCAAACTATATCACAGGTCGTAAAGACATTGCTGATAAAACAGGTGCTTTCATGAGGAAATGAAAACTTAAAAAACAGGGAACTGGGGTCTACTTGAGAGTGGAGGATGGGAGGAAGCAGAGGAGCAGAAAAGATAACTATTGGGTACTGGGCTTAATGCCTGGGTGATGAAGTAATCTGTACAGAAAACCCCCATGACACAGATTTGCCTATGTAACAAACCATCATGTGTACCCCAAAACCTAAAATAAAAGTTAAAAAAAAACACTTTGGGAGGCTGAGGCAGGCGGATTACGAGGTCAGGAGATGGAGACCATCTTAGCCAATATGGTGAATCCCTGTCTCTACCAAAAATACAAAAATTAGCCAGGCATGGTAGCATGTGCCTGTAATCCCAGCTACTCTGGAGGCTGAGGCAAGAGAATAGCTGGAACCCGGGAGGCGGAGCTTGCAGTGAGCCGAGATCATGCCACTGCACTCCGGCCTGGTGACAGAGCGAGACTCCGTCTCAAAAAAACAAACAGGGAAACCTGCAAGTTTTCATGCTTGTTTAGGTTTGATGAAGAGGGGACAGTTATGGAGAAGTATGATTGGAGGACGAGAGGCTGTGACCTCATGGGAACAAACCTGGGGGAACTTTAACAAGACCCGTTTTCAGATTCTTCATCTTCAGAGATAAAGATACTCCTTTCCCCAAGCATGAGGACCGCCCCTCTTGAATGAAGGCCTTAGTGAAGTGGCATTGTTGTCTGGGGTAAAACCTGCGGTTTGCTGTCCCATGGCCATGGAAGACTAGGATGCAGACACAGCAGAGTGAGGTGAAGAGTGGAAGTTTAATAGGCAAAAGAAAGAGAAAAGCTCTTTCTGCTGCAGAGAGTGGGATTCTGGAGAAAATGGGTTGCCAGTTGCGTGGTGAAGTGCAGAAAGTTTTATAGATGGGCTTGAGGAGGTAATGTCTGATTTACATAGGGCACCAAAAATTGGTTGGACTAGATGTGCCATTTACATAGTACACAAAGAAGCTGACTGCCCCACCTTAACCTTTTATTATGCAGATGAATTCTCTACATAATAGAGAACAGCGCAGTGTTGCCTGGTCCTTACTGCACACGTGGTGAAAAGAAAAGGGAAGATGGAGGCTCCATTCTGAACACCCTGGCTTCCAGGTAGCTCTGCTGTATTGGCACAGCTGCCGGCATTCACCCATGCAAACTTCCAGCTTGCTTATCTGTGTCTGCAGCTCCATTTTTCAGGCTGCTCTTTGTGAGAAAAGAAATGTAGGGCTGCTCTTTATTAAAAGGGAAGCCTTAGCGAGGACTCCTTTTGCCCTAACTATCTGCCTAAAGAATTTCTTTCTAGCTCCTGTATCATTAGGACCTGCTTTGGGGAAAGTCAGAAAATCCTTCCTAGGTTTCATGGCCTGCTTTGGAGGAGGAGGATCGGGTGGGGGTGGGGTGGGGAAGGTGAGTGTGGGTTTCCTGCTCTGCCTGTTTTCCCAGATGCCAATAAATGAGTGCTGGGGCTTGGGATGTGCCTGCCACCCTGAGCCCCAAAACTCACACGCTTTCCAAGCAGTCTCTATTCTTGATCCTCTTTGGAACAGGGCAGTCTCATCCCTTTTCTCCTTACCCCACCATCATCAGATAATTGAACCTGTGCCTTGAACCCCATGCACAGGCTGTAGGTGTCTCTTCTGTTCCTCTCTTCACTCATAGAGTCCCGCCCTTTGTGAGGATGCAGACTTACACCTCGTGTGGAGCCAGTTCTATTGACCTACATCAAGGTGTCTTGCTGCTTTGTAGGATGAGTCTTTCTCACGTGGCCGGCCAGTCTCACTGCTTTAAAATTATCCCCTGGGTGGAAGCTCCAACCCTTGGCAGCTTCCACATGGCATTGAGCCTGCAAGTACACAAAAGTCAAGAATTGAGGTTTGTGAACCTCCACCTAGATTTCAAAAGATGTATGGAAATGCCTGGATACCCAGGCAAAAGTTTGCTGCGGGGGCAGGGCCCTCATGGAGAGCCTCTGCTAGGGCAGTGCGGAAGGTAAATATGGGGTAGGAGCCCCCGCATAGAGTCCCTACTGGGGCACTGCCTAGTGGAGCTGTGAGAAGTGGGCCACCGTCCTCTAGACCCCAGAATGGTAGATCCACTGACAGCTTGCAGCATGTGCCTGGAAAAGCCGCAGACACTCAATGCCAGCCCATGAAATCAGTCGAGAGGGAGGCTCTACCCAGCAGAGCCACAGAGGTGAAGCTGCCCAAGACCATAGGAACCCACCTCTTGCATCGGTATGACTTGGGTGTGAGATCTGGAGTCAAAGGAAATCATTTTGGAGCTTTAAAATTTGACTGCCCTGCTGGATTTTGGACTTGCATGGGCCCTATAACCCCTTTGCTTTGGCCAATTTCTCCCGTTTGGAGCAGCTATATTTACCCAATACCTGTACCCTCATTGTGTCTAGGAATTAACTAGTTTGCTTTTGATTTTACAGGCTCATAGGCAGAAGGGACTTGCCTTGTCTCAGATGAAACTTTGGACTGTGGACTTTTGGGTTAATGCTGAAATGAATTAAGACTTTTGGGGAACTGTTGGGAAGGCATGATTGGTTTTGAAATGTGAGGACATGAGATTTGGAGGGATCAGGGGTGGGATGATAGGGTTTGGCTGTATCCCCACCCAAATCTCAACTTGAATTGTATCTCCCAGAATTCCCATGTATTGTGGGAGGGACCCATAGGGAAGCAATTGAATCATGGGGTCCGGTCTTTTTCCCATGCTATTCTCATGATAGTGAATAAGTCTCATGAGATCTGATAGGTTTATCAGGGGTTTCTGCTTTTGCTTTCTCCTCATTTTCTCTTGCTGCCACCATGTAAGAAGTGCCTTTTGCCTCCTGCCATGATTCTGAGGCCTCCCCAGCCATGTGGAACTGTAAGTCCAATTAAACCTGCTTTTCTTCCCAGTCAAAAAAAGAAAAAAAGAAAAAAAGAAAAATTTATGGCAAAAAATAATATATTTTATGTCTACATGGTAGATTTGTGGATGTTTGTTATATTATTATCTCTACATTTCTGCACACTTGATGTATTTTCTAATAAAAATACAAAATACAATTATAAAATTATCCCCTGTGTGTTCTCTCTTCCACTCTCAAAATATTATGCAGCTGGTAAAGGCACCATGGGGCAAACTGCACCTCATGTGCAGTTCAAATGCACCTCATCTGCAGCTAGTATCAGTGGCAAAAGGAAAATTCTTTTATAAAAATGAAGAGACTGCAAATTCCCCTGTCAGATCCCTGCGATTATGAATGGAGACAAACTATTACAAGTGAAAACCTAGTTTAAAAAACATACCATGGATCCGTGAAGACGTGTTTCAAATATGATTTTGAGTGAATCCGTTCTTCCATTGCCTCATCCATTCTGTGGAGATAAAAGGGGGAACTTTCAAATTTCATTTAGTAGCACTCAAATCTTTGCAATGTATGGCGCTCCAAAGGAGCCTGTGTCATATCTCCAAGGACCATTTTGTATTGCAGAAGGGAAATAAGTATTGAATCCATGAATTAGCAAGTGTGGAATTGTACCATATCTTCTTGAGTGAATAGTACATTTAAAATTCAGGATAGAGGGAGTGTGTGTACGTGTGCTTCTGTTTGTGTGCATGTGTAAAATATTGCTAAGGCTCAGGGTGAGGGGACAAATAATTGTAAGAAGAAAGCTTTCATGGAATGCAATTTTCAGAACTCTCTTCTCCTGAACAGAACACCCAGTCTTTGTGTTATTGGCTTATGCTATAATGATGCCCAAATCCCACCCCAGTCTTTAACATATTGCTGGGATTTTCATTCTTTATCCATATTTAAGTGGTGTCACTTGAGTATTAAAATTCTGGGGGTCTCAGTACTTTTTTCCAAGTTTTTCCAGTAAGAAGGATGCCTTTCTAGAAGGAATTTTCTAGTGAACTCTAGAAACAGCAAGAAAGAAGAAAATGAACAACTTTTATATGCCTTTTGTTCTTTGTTTCTTCAACATTTTGAACTATCATCATCTTTAATATTCCTAGTAGTAAAATTTGTTAAATCATGGGAAAGCAGGCTTAGGAAGAATCCATGATTTATACACACTTCTGAAATGGTTTAATTAAATTCAGCTGTATACTCAAATCTGTGTAAATCCAAAACACATGATGTTTTCATCCAGCTACAGGGATATTATATTTTACCTCTGGCAGGTGATAGAAGCCAAAGGAAACAAGCCAGCCTGGATTTACTTGATCGTAAGTGCTGGCTGTGTTCTGAACTTATTCCCAAGATGCATTCACTATATAGACACCCAAGGTAAGTCCAGTATGGACTTCACAATAAAGATGTCAATGACAATGGTTTGTATTTCCATTCTGAGGAAAGAAGGAGGATTGACTGACTTGGTGTACATTTTGAATACATGAAATCTCATATGGAGACAACTGGAAATTTGGAGAGTTTATTTGTCCTATTAGCTTTAGAATTTGTGCAGTCATAAATATGCATCTTTACAAATTCATTTGCTTTAAGTTGGGAAGCTATGGCTGGCAGATGTATCCATGTATTAAATCTTGAATGCAATGTTTGGCAGGACTATTACAATGGCAGCCCCTCTGTGACACAAAACAGACCAATAAAACTAAAAATAAAACCCTTTAGCCAATATAAATGTAAGATCATCTTTATAGACTTTCCTCAGCTCTGCTGAGAGTTGCTCAGCATGTGCAGTTCAAACTGCTGGGATTTGGAAGAAGAGCTCAAAATAACCTAAAGGATACTACTCAGGGTGTGTGTGTGGTACTGTGACTTTCTGTGTGTGTTTAAACATCAAGGATTTTGGAGAACAAAGCTTTCCCAGCTTGAGCAATGAGACTTCATACAGAATATAGGTTCTGAGACATCCAGCCTAAAAAAGAAAAGAAAGTAGTTGCAGGGTGGAAATAGCGACACACACTTACACAGGCAGCCTGCTTATCTAAGTTGCTGCTTGTGGACTTATGTGAAAGATATCCTAAATTTTGGGGGAAGATTCCAATAACATTTTCTAAAATAAAACAAAAAATCAGGGACTTGGGGGAAATGAAGAGACAAAAAGTCATCCCTCTTGGTTTTATTTTTGAATGAGATATGAGAAGAGCCATGGCTAAATGTCTAAGTCCAAGTAAGGACTAGTGCAGAGTATGAAGAAATGCAGACCTGGGCTTCCTGTTGGAGAGATGATTAAGGAAAAAGTGTGGACCTGGAGAAGAGAAAACTCAGAGCCGTATATGTGGTAGGTGGCCTTCAAAAATGTATCCAATCATCCCTGCCTGCTGAAATTGATGCTCGTGAGGATTCATTTGCACTTGTGTGTGTGCAGGACCTAGTGATTCTTTCCCATTGACCAGAATATTTGTAGCCTAAAAATTTGCAGAAACCTCAATGAATGCTTTTTGTTTTGGGTCACAAACTTGGAGATAGTTCGATAATTGGTTAGATAGTGACAGATAATTAATACAACATGGTAACTCTTTTCAAATACTTGAAAGGCTTAAGGTGGGGCATGGTGGCTGGTGCCTGTAATCCCAGCACTTTGGGAGGCCAAGACAAAAGGATCACTTGAGGCCGGGAGTTTGAGACTAACCTGGGCAACACAGTGATACCCTGTATCTGAAAAAATAAAATTACCTGGGCATGGTGGCATGAACCTGTATTCCCAGCTACTCAGAAGGCTGAGGCAAGAGGATCGCTCGAGTCCAGGAGGTAGAAACTGCAGTGAGCTATGATCACACCACTGCACTCCAGCCTGGAAGACGGAGTGAGACCCTATCTCAAAATATATATACACACACACACACTGTGTGTGTATATATACACATACACACATAGTATATACTATATATAGTATATATAGTGTATATATACACATAGTATATACTATATAGTATATAAATATATATGTATATATAGTAATGTATATATATTTATATACTATATAGTGTATATAGAGTTTATATGCTATATGGTATATATACTATATGGTATATATAGTGTATATAAACTATATAAATATAGTATGTCTAGTATATGTACATGTATAGTATACATACATATAGTATTTATAGTGTATAGTGTACATATACTATACTATATATTTATATTGTGTACATAGTATATACATATAGTTTGTGTGTATATACTATGGTATAGTATATATGTATAAATATAGCATATAGTATACTATATAATATAGTATGTATGATATAGTACAGTACATATGTATAGTATAGTGTAGTATAGTATATATACTATATATGCTATCTATAGTATATGTGCTATATGTATATATAAAAATATATATGTATAGCATAGTACATATATGTATTTATATATACTATACTTATAGTATATATATATACTATACATGTAATATATATACAGTACATATACTATATTATGCATACAGTGTATATATGTGTATATATATATAGCAAATTCTAAATGTAAGATCATCTTTATAAACTTTCTTTTTCTCTTAGCTATTCCCTTTTATTATTAGTGTTTATGTTTATTTGCATTTATGTTTATTCCTCTCAGCAGATTGTATGCACTCTGTATATGTAGTATATATGTATGTATATACTATATATAGTACCTATACACTGTCTCAAAAATATATAGTATATACATTACATGTATAGTGTATATACTATATATAATATAGTGTGTATATATACATATATATAAAGACCCATATATATGTATATATGGGTTTAAATGGCTAGGAAGGTTTAGATTTGCCCTGTTGATTCTCCAGGAGCAAATAAGTGACAAAGAGTAAAAGTTATGAGAGGATTTGGTATAGTTTATTTAAAATAGTAGTGTATTTCAATGAGTTGAGGTTTCTGAAAATAGAATAAACTTCTGTGAAAGGCAGTGAGTTTTTAATTAGAGGATTTCAAGCAGAGACCAAATGACCATCTCTCAGAAATGCCACAAGTCTATCCACATGTTTTATAGAGGCTGGGCTATAGTCTAGGTTCTCACGCCTGGACACACATCAGAGATCCGTGGGGAAATTTTAGAGATTGCCCAGTTCTAGGCCTCACCCTCAGAGATTCTGGTTTGGCAAGTTAGGCAAGAGTCCCTGAATTGTTTGTTTGTTTGTTTGTTTGTTTGTTTACAAATTCTTTATCTCTCTTTGATAAATCAAATTAAAGGACTGATACTTGAAATTCTCTGGACTGGCAAAAGTCTAAATAACTAAACTTTTAATTTGAGGTTTTCAGTTTAAATGACTGTAACTGATGTAGTTGGTGTCTGTTGTTTCCAGTTTTGTCTTCATAGACATATCTTTATTTTTTCTTTATTATGTATGCTTTTTTCCCTTGTTTACAGCAAAGTGGACTGGGAGAAGAGTTGGAATCAGAATCTCTTTTCCAGAGAAGAATGTGGCATATTTGGGGCATGTTATTTTCATCACTTTGCCAAATGGACAGGCTGGGTTTGATTCTTTTTTTTTTTTTTTTTCCATTTTCAATAAGTTATCATTTAGGTATCTTTTCTGACAATCTGATTTTTCCCCCAAGCATTGCTCAGGAAAACGAAAGAAGAAATGTCTGTCCATTAACTTAATAAACATGCAGCCATGGTGTTGTTACTGAAGCAATCATGAATAGCAACAAGAAAAAGTGTCTATGTCCAGGGAACCTGGAGTTTAAAGGAGACACAAAAACATTCTGACGTGAAAGAAGAAGTCCAAACTACCATGGAAACAGGTAAAGAGGTCCCTAATCCCGACTCCAGGAGAGAAAGAAGGGATAAGGAGAAATGGAAACATCCATTAAGCTCTAGTGCAGCATCTTTATTTTAAGGGCATTTTTGGTTGTGCTGAAAATTTTTAAAAAGAGGAGTAACACAGTGACATTTCAAAAGATCCCATTAGCTTTGGTTCTCAAAAGATTAGGAAGCAGAATGTTGTGTTTAATTTTATCTGAAGAATTACACACGTCAGAATTAAACGTCAGATCTCATTTTAAAAAGGCTTATAGCAAAACAAACAAACAAACAAACTACTTTATCCCACCTTTCTCATTTTTTATTTAATTGCTTTCCCACAGGCCATCAAACTTTTTTATTGTTTCTTCTGAAATTTAGAGGGGTATATTTGCCCATTTGTTAGTTTGGAGGTGGACCTTTTATTATTAACATTAAAACAAATTTAAAACAATCATGAAAATAAACAGAACCCCCACCCCTCCTAACTCACTGTACCTCATCTCAATATCTGATAATATTTGGTGGCAGTTGTGGCCATTTGGGAGATGGGGATGGTTAATAGTTGAAAGAATTTTCTGAAAAACTGAGAGTTTTTTCAGAACAACTGGATAAATGAGTCTTGCATGAAAAGATGGCTTGCATTTCATTGTAAGAGAGAGAAGAAAAAGATTTGTAGGTTTTCAGATAAGATGTTGAACTGGGTACCAGAGTAGTTCACGAATGAGGAAGTCGTTGGGACATTCAGTAAAAAAGAAACCTGGTGCCACGTGGCTCAAAGGGACAATGTGGGCTGATGTTCTCAGGTTGTTAAGTCCTAGATGTCTGGACCAACCAGAATGAGAAACCAGGATTAAGAGGAGGGGGAACCGTGTTAGAGGAATGTGTGTCTTGGAGCTGTCCGTGGTGCTGCCTCATCTCCCATGTTTCTCCCGCAGTGGCAGCCAAGGGTGAGTCAATGCGTTTCACTCTTGCCTTTGATGAGCCTGAAGCCCAGATGTGACTCCTTCACGCGAACCCCCTTGGAAGCACTACAAAGTCTAGCATAGGGCTGGCCACTTGAATCGTTCAGTTAATCTCATTTTCAACATGACTTGACCAATCCCTGACAATTGCCAAGTCATGAATCTCCTGACAGTTGTGCTGGGCTGAATCTGCTGAATACACAACAAAAGTTACACCAAAACCAAACACGCACCCCCATCGTCTGATCTGTGACCTACTACAGCAATACAAGAGTGATAGCTGAATATGGATGCTGAGAGGATGTGGACTGGCTGCTGGAAAAACCAGAAGTGGGAGATTGGAGCATTAGTCTCAAGTGTCACCAGATTCCATTTTTCTGTTTTCCAATTTTTTGCTATGCCCTACAGGGGGAAAGGAGAGAGTAAGACCATTTTTCACCTCTTAAACATTTTATTAGACTGGCTATTTGGTGGGTTACATGAGAGAATTCTTTGGAAGGAAGTCTCTGTTCCAAAGAAGATGTTTGAAAGAAAAACTGTTTTTCTTCCAAGCATTAACCAAGAGGGCACTGAGCTGTTTATCATGAAGTCTTTGAAAGAGTTACAAAGCTCTTCAGGATTAAAAAAAAAAGCCATAGTTGAATCTTTTTCTCTTAGCTATTCTCTTGTATTGTTTGTGTTTATGTTTATTTGTATTTATGTTTAAGCCTCTCAGTAGATTGTAAGGACCAAGTACCCCCCCCCCCGTCCTTCCTTTCTTCCTTCCGCCCTCCCTCCTTCTTTTCTTTTCTCTTTTCTTTTCTTTCTTTCATCCATCTTTCTTTCTTTCTTTCTTTCTTTCTTTCTTTCTTTCTTTCTTTCTTTCTTTCTTTCTTTCTTTCTTTTTCTTTCTTTCTTTCTTTCTTTCTTTCTTTCTTCTTCTTTCTTTCTTTTTTCTTTCTTTCTTTCTCTCTTTCTTTCTTTCTCTCTTTTTCTCTTTCTCTCTTTCTTTCTTCTTTCTTCTTTCCTCTCTCCCCACCCCTCTCTCTCTATTGCGTTCTTGCTTTCAAGACAGTGTCTCTATCTGTTGCCCAGGCTGGAGTGTGTTAGTGTGACTATAACTCACTGCAGCCTTGACCTTCTGGACTCAAGCAAACCTCCCACCTCAGTCTCCTGAAGTGCTGGGACCACAGGCATGTGTCACCATACCCAGCTATTTTTTTTATTTTTTGTAGAGACTGGGTCTTGCTATGTTGCCCAGGCTGATCTTGAATTCCTGAGCTCAAGTGATCCTCACACTTTGGTCTTCCAAAGTGCTGGGATTACAGGCATAAACCATCACATGTAGCCTTTATTTATTTCTTAAAGCTGAGATCAGTTCTTTAAAAAGCAAAGGTACTCCATTTTTGTTTATTGAGCTATCTTTAAAATTTGAAGTTGCTGGGTCTTGGGGTAGGGAAAAACACAGGATGTTGGTTTGCTGATTGTTATCAAAACTTGATGGCAGAACTTGAAACCCTGTCATACTTTTCTATTTCCCACATGTAAGGAAAAGCTAAGGTCTCTCATACATAAAATATCACATTAAAATAGTTTCTTTAAGTAATGTCTCTTCAAACTTTCTTATTGAAGACATCATTTTAAAACTTTATATCCTTCCCTACCTCCACTGCCCAAGGCACGGAGAAACTACCTGAGAACCCCAGTAACAGGTAAATAGATGTCTTGGGGAAGGTAATTTGCATAACAATGGAAAAGTGCAATTCCACTTGTTTTAAAGAAAAGATTACTGGAACTTTCAAGTCACTTAAGATTTGAAGGGTTTGACAGAATTGTCAAAACTCTTATTCATCATCCTTGCAAGATGAGTTTTGCAGAGTTACCTGTCTAGCATCACTCCCCTACTCCTTGCAGCGTTTGCTGAGACGACTCACCCTCCTTGTGCTTTGAATCTGAAGATAGTGGATCAGAGACTGTCTGTGCACACCTTTCTCACTATAATTTACAGTCTCGATACTCACCTGGAGATGCAAATCTATCCCTTGAGAAGATGCTATGGTGAGATTGCAGGGCTACCATGCTGTTTTGCTCCTGACTTTGTTCCAACCAAGTTGAAGCATCTCAATGTTGATGTCTCATGCTGTCATGTCACCATTCTTTCTCACATCCCCTGGCACCTTCTATTTTCTCTTTCCCTCTGAATGACCTCTTTTCCTGGGGGCCAGTCCCTTTTTTCTTTCTACGTCTGAATTGCACGTTATGGCAGCCCCTTTGGGGCCCAGCATATATTTACACTTAAAATGGAGATGGACTCTCTGGGTTAGAGCCTCCTCCCTCTCACAAAAATGAGCTGAAAGTGTTAACAGATAAAAATAACAGGCCGGATGTCACGGCTTACTTCTGTAATCACAGCACTTTGGGAGGCCAAGGCAGGAGGATCACTTGAGCTCAGGAGTTTGAGACCGGCCTGGGCAATACAGTGAACCCTGACTCTACTTTTTAAAAAATAAGAAAATAAAAAAGTTAAAAAAAAAGGCCAGGCCAGGCATGATGGCTCACACCTGTAATCCCAGCACTTTGGGAGGCCTAGGCAGGCAGATCAGTTAAGGTCAGGAGTTTGAGACCAGCCTGGACAATATGGTAAAACCCTGTCTCTGGTAAAAATACAAAAATTAGCTAGGCAAGGTGACATGCACCTGTAGTCCCAGCTATTGGGGGGCTGAGGCATGAAAATCGCTTGAACCTGGGAAGTGGAGGTTGCTGTGAGCTGAGATGCTGTGAGCACCATTGCACTCCAGTCTGGGTGACAGAGCAATACTCTGTCTCAAAACAATATTAATAATAATAATAAATAATGCTCACAGAGAATGGCACTGGCAGGAGAACATACCTGTTTGCCTAACGCTCCATCTCTGTTCACAAGATCAGTCAGTCCTCCCCAAATATTAAAGACATGGAAAGAAATAAGAACGTCATCAGTGCAAGTGTATCAATGCTATCTGAACTATTTATAGGTTAAACCTGTATACACTCCTGTTTCTGAGAATCGAAGCCTGACTTTTTGATTATGAGTCAGAGCAGCAAGGGGTTCTTAGTGTTGCTGGGCTATGCTTCAGGACAAAGGAATGTCTTCGAGTGCATGGTTCTTTTCTCCGTGTTTGGCTGGGTCCTGCCTCCCTAGCAAGGCATAAATTATATACAGCCTGTTGCCAAAAAGCAATAGTGTGATGAGTGAGGAATGACGAACGTTATCTAAAAATCCACTCTCCGTGTGGGTGGTGGAAAGGACCTGGGGCTGTAGTGGGCAGAGTTGGGGACAGCAATAGTAGTTCAATAGCTGTCTGAGTTTGGGCTCGATATCTAATTCTTGAGCTTCACCTGGTAGCTGTCATATTTCAGTTTCCTTCTTTCTACCTTCCTTCTACATACTCCCTGGTTGCTCATCCCCTCAGAGGGCAGTAGTTTCTCAGTTCGATCAGGAGCTAATCTTATCATTGACTTCCAGGACTTCTAATAATTCTGAATGGAGAAGGTGTTGCCTTCTATGGAACATTTTGGGACTTCCTAGGGCCATTTTTATTACCCTATACTTGTAAAATACAGTAATTTTTTTTATGCGGAGTCTGAGATTTGCAAAAAGTGAGGTAAGACTGTACATTTTTGTTTAGAATTTTTCCAAATGTTGAGCCCTGCTTTGGAAAATCATGTCAGTGAAATGCACTCCACTCACCATATTGGAGGCATCGTAACACATGGTGCAGTTTCCAAATAGGGCTATGTTTTCTGTGATCATTTGTTACAACCTGTTTCATGTCATAGCCCAGGAAGTACCTTTGACACTACACTTACAATAAGAGCAACCCAAGCTCATGTGCGGAAATCTCGTGCTTTCTTTCCTTGGACAGTGTGCAATTTGGCTTGGCATGTTATCCCTACTTTATTTGCAATCACTTCCTTTCTTTTTTCTTTTACTACTGTCAACGAAATCTTGTTTGTTGGTCCTCATCTTAATACTAGTTGTTATTCTAGTGCCATCTACATCCTGATTTTTCATGTCGTGCATTTTCTTTTAGGAACATTTTCTGATCTCCTCTTGTTTTTGTTGTTGCTGTTGTTGTTTTCGTTTTTGAGACAGGGTCTCTGTTCTCCAGGCTGGAGTGCAGTGGCACCACCACAGCTCACTGTAGCCTGGAAATCCTGGGCTCAAGTGATCTTCCCACCTTAGCATCCCAAGTAGCTGGGATCACAGGTGCATGCCAGCAAACTCATGCCTGGCTAATTTTTTAAAAAAATTTTTTGTAGAGATTGGGTCTCGCTATGTTGCTCAGACTCTGATGTCCTTTTAAACCCAGGCTTATGCATCCTAAGGAGTTACAGGGATGTGTGTCTCATGATGTCTTCTTGTGCAACTGTGCCTGGTCACTCACATATTGGAATATGTGTTATTTTGTAAGAATTACCTTCCTTGGTTTTATCCTTTATATCATGGTTAGAATATTATCTTGACTCATTTTCAAATTATGAATGTGGTAGGGTCTATGATACATGAATTTTATTTCAAGATATAAAGAAGGCATTACATTTGGTATATTTTAAAAAGGCATATTGGGCTTGGTGCTATGGCTCACGCCTGTAATCCCAACACTTTGGGAGGCTGAGGCAGGAGGATTGCTTGAGTTCAGGAGTTCAAGACCAGCCTGGGCAGCAAAGGGGGACCCTACGGCTACAAAAAAGAAATCAACAAATTAGTTGGGTGTGATGGTGCGTGCCTGTAGTCCCAGCTACTGGGGAGGCTGAGGTGGGTGGATCCCTTGAGCATAGGAGTTTGAGGCTGTAGTGAGCTATGATCACACCATTGTACTCCAGCGTGGGTGCCAGAGCAAGACCCCATATCTCAAAAAAATTTTAAAGCATATCGATTGTGATCATGTTGAGAATCCCTGGGATATATGAATGAAATAAATGTGAGGTGATGCCCCTGTGGTGTCTCTTCTCCACTAAGAAGTGACATTTTCTTGTGGCAACTTGAAGACATGCCAAGGTCCTGGCTAACAGCAACAACAACACAAAATATAAATAATAAAAAAAAAAGGAATTCAGCTTGGGAGTAGGCAAGGAGCAGCAGGCCAGCAGTTTTGGTTGGGCTTGGCCACATGCTATGGGATCATGTACAAATCTGATGCCTTCAATTCTCTTCACATCCTTATCCCCAAACACACGTGTCCAGCCCACAAGCAGATTTTCTACTCAACATACAAGGACTTGTTCTCATGCCATTGCCTCTGAGAAGGTTAATTCTTTTCACTGATTTGTTTCCAGGTATATCCTTGCAAGGCAACAGTTTCTTCTTTGAGAATAGGGACGATTTCTTGTTCATCTTTTTGTCCTTGGACATGAGTACTGAAAAATATAAGGCACTTCAAACATGCTGTGGGCTCACTATTTAAATCTTGTGTTTATCCCAAGGGTGAGTCAGGTTACACCTATATTTTAAGATCTTCCTTTCACTGTGTGAAAATAACTTCACTAATTTTGATAAGCCAGGAGAACCACTGTCATACTTAGCTAAAATAATGAACGTAAACCTGCTTGGGAGCCACTGTAGTCATTATTATTATCCCTTATTCTGACCATGGTAATTCAAGGAGAAGGGAAATGGGAAGGGAATTCTGTCAAGCAAAGGGTGGCTTTGTCTTTCCTATCCAGGCATCAAAATCAGACCATAAATATGATACAGCTTTATGCATATAAAGGGTCATTTCCTGGAGGCACACATCATAACCACAGAATAAAATTTACATTCCTGCAGGCTCTAATTTCATATTTATGAATTTTTTATAGGTTTTCTAATAGAGATGAAGACTAAAGTTTTGCCAAGGTGTGAAAAATATTTTATAGAGAATGGATGGGAACGTGGATATTCTTAAGACATGAGAGCAAAAATACAAGTTGTTGAAATGTTTTCCAAGGAGAGACTAAAGTATTCTGGACACGAATCATATGCCATGCATGCCATTAGGAACTTAGATATCTATCACTCTATGTAATGCTCATGATATTTTTCTTTTTAATACAAGGGGGCTGGGACCCAGAGATGTGGTCATGCTACTAATAAACAATGGGTATGTTGGAAACTAGATTAGCCTGACTCTAAAATCATTTTCTCTGCTAGGTTCTGCTCCTCATTTAGATGCTGCCTTTCTTTTGTCTTTAGATATTTTTTCAGACTTCCTTTTCCTAAATGGAACTGGTACCCTCATTTTGGCTATTCACTCCATGAACATATTTTCTACAGTCAAATTTAGCCACTTTCACTTGTCTTTCCTCGTTAACAAATGCTTCCTGGTATCTATAATAGAGATGCATATATTTCCATCTATCTGCATATGGCAAAGGGAGATTTCAGCCAACTGGAGTATCATTCTGAATATCTGTCCTCATACATAGAGATGAGGGCAAACGTCGAGCACAGTCTAGTGACAGCAGGCCTTGGGAGACACCTTTGATCTTTGGGCCGGCAGCTGGACTTCCTCCAGGATGGGGCTGACTCGCTTCAGCTGTCCTGGAAAGAGACATCATGTGCTGTCTTCATCGCCACCCTCTGACGGCAAGCCAGTTCCTTGCACACCATGCCTTCTCTACCAATATCACACATGCTAAAAACTCACTGATGTCCAAACGTCTGTTTCCATTGCAACACCTGGAGAGGCAGGGACACAGTTACACTTGCAAATACAAGTAGAGAAGCTCTGCAACAGACCATTAATGGTATGGGGGGGAAGCTACATTTGGACTCACAAATAATGCAGTCAGCAATTTAATTTAGGTCAGTACTTTGGTTATCAGGGAAAGAGAGTAAAATGTTGGCAATGGTTCTATTATGTTGCAGCTACCTAATGCCTGAGAAAGGAATTACAAAGAGCCAACGCAGAGTAAGACAACTGTGCAGGTCCCTAGATATCGGATTACTCCACCTGCACACTGTTAAACGTTTATGAAGTGACCTCTGTGAGGAATGACAAAGGCAGCAAAAGGAATGAAAGCAACCCAAAAGCAAACAAACAGTCAAAAAACAACAACAACCTTCTTTAAGGGCTCTTAAGTGAACATGTTTTGTAAACGTGGCTGTATAGAGGTTCTCTAGATAGATGAAGGAGAAAAATACAGACTTCCAATAGGCAACCTTTCAGAGGGCTCATTTCCTGCTCTTCTTCCTCCACCTGTCCAGTAGGTAATGGAGTTTCCTCCATCTGCCCCTGTGTTTCCTGTGCATTCTGTGACCTTTATACCCTGTGCGTCCTAATGGAATTCTATATTCATATCTCTCTTGAGAATTCCAGATTTCTACATTTTATTGCCTCACTAGCACAGCTACTTTGATGCCTTAGAGGAATTTCAGTCTTAACTATAGCCAACCATAATTTTTGGGCTTCTCTTCCCTCAGGATGCATTGCTCCCACATGAGCCTTCTGCATGTTCTCTCTCAGGAAATACAGGGTCATGGATCTAGCACTCATGCTTCCTGGAAATCAGTCTTCATACCCTTTTCTCTCTAACTGCTCTCCTTCCAACCTAAAAGGCATCATAAAATCTCACCTAGGCCATGCATGGTGGCACACACCTGTAATCCCAGCACTTTGGAAGGCTGAAGCAGGCACATTGCTTGGATTCCGGAGTTGAAGACCAGCCTGGGCAACCTGGTGAGACTCTGTCTCTACAAAAAATAAAAAATAAAAACTAGCCAGATGTGATGGTGTGCACCTGTAGCCCCAGCTACTTGGGCTGAGGTGGAAGGATCAATTGAGCCAGGGAGTTCAAGACTACAGTGTGCTATGATAAGGCCACTGCACTCCAGCCTAGGTGACAGGGAAGACATTGTCTCGATCAATACATTAATAAATAAAAATAATAAATTTCACCGAGTCTACTCTCAAAAGGTCCCCCAATTTTGGATTGAAGATGTTGCTGGAGGATGCTTAGGAAAGGGAAAAAATATTAAAATGATCATCAAATAAATGGAACAAGATCAATTGTAAGTGCATGAGATGTGAGTACCTGGGAGTGTTAAAAAAGCAAATCTCTTTGGGAAGAGATGGCCACACTTGCCAGAGGGTTAGTAGACATCTCTCTGTCCTATCTCTGTCCATTCCCACTGCTTCTGCTGTAGTGCAAAGTGTCAATTTGTCTCACCATTTTTACTACAGAAACCTTCCTATTGGGGTTTTTTGCTTCCATTATTTTCCCTTCACAATCTGCGTGTTAATCGGCATTCCAAACGATCATTTAAATGTGCCTGTTGGTCATGAAATTCCTCTGCTTAAACTTCACCCTTGGTCCACCGTGGCACTTGAAATGAAATACAAAATTCACAACCTGATTTATCTTGCTGTGCAAAACTCCTCTCCCAGGCTCGGCACAGTGACTCATACCTGTAATTCCAGTACTTTGTGAGGCCAAGGTGAGAGGATTGCCTGAGTCCAGGAGTTTGAGACCAGCCTGGGCAACATAGCAAGACCCCATCTTTACAAAAATTGAAAAAATTAGCCAGGTGTGGTGGTGCACACTTGTGGTCCCAGACTGAGGTGGGAGGATTACTTGTGCCTGAGAGGTCAAGGCTGCAGTGAGCCATGTTCATGCCACTCCAGCCTGAATGATAGACTGAGACCCTGTCTCTAAAAGAAAAAAAACCTTTTGGTTTTGGCTCCCAAAGTCCTTTCCAGCTTCATCTTATGCTCTTCCCCTCTTTGTACTCTGGGCCTCAGGCACTTTGATGCTTTTTCATCTAATTTGCCATGTATAAAAACCTCTGCAATTCTTTAGTTTGATGCCCTTCTCCTCTCTGGACTGTGAGGACAGAAACAAAATTGGTTTGGTTTGGCTCTGTCTACTCAGCCCCTAACAGTACTGCATGCACAGGAGAAATTCTGAGTTGAATGAGTGAAGGAGGCTGTGGCTGGGAGAGATCAACAGCCATGCAGAGGCCAAGCATCCTTTAAAGAAGAGGATCTCTCTGGGAATCAAGGAGGAAGTGTAGACCTGCACAGAATCCACATCTCTGAGCTTCCTGCAAATTAAGACACTCAAAAGACAACCCCCTCTACACAGCACCATAAAGAATGCGGAATCAAGATCTTGAGAATCTCCAGCATTTTTTGTTAAACTGTCAGTGAGATTCTTCCCTTTCCAAAGCACATTTTTTTTTCACCATTCAATAGGCACTATAAATTTGGAGAGTCAGAAAGGATGATTGACACTCATAGGTAAGGAAATTCAGCTACTGTGAAGTTAAGTATCTTTTCAAAGACCTCAAAGCAAAACACAGAGTAGAACGGTGTCTACAAGTTTCAGGTTTGTGCTCCCTTTGCTAGAAGTTGTCAAAGTCCTTCCAGCTATGAGAGGGCGTCAACCAGAGTGGAAACGGGAATCAAAGGGGTTATGGTTCTGCAGGCAACATCGGATGACCAGGTTTCTTCGGTTAATTTCCAGCGAGGGTGTAGATACAGGCACGTGCCTGGTGCCTGGTGCCTGCATGTGTGCATTTCTCTCTGCTCACAGAATTGCTTTATGCTCCTTTCTCAGAGATGCCATTAATTTTGGAGCCTTTGAGATCTCATCATCTCAAACAATACCATGCTTTTCTAAATGTCTATATGTACTGCATATAACGTCAAAACAATCAATGAAAAATCTATGAAAAATATGAACTTTAATATTAAACTAATAGAAACATCCCCCCCGCCCAAACCCCGAATTAAATTACCATATGTTGGCCTAGGAATAAAATTCTTGCAACTATAATTAAAATAGCACAAAAGAAAAGGCATCAATATTCTTTACCTTGAAGCTATCCCTGTACAAAGTGACATGAGGGGTTGTGCAATGATCTGGAGAATTGATGGATGCAGACTGTTAATCTGTGAGTTTCACACACCCTGGTCCATTTTTCTTATCTTTCAGTGTTGTAAATTCCTCAGTGGTGTAACATAGGATTGTGCCATTTTCTTCACTACTGAGGAAATGCATCGAACTCGGAGATATGTAAATCACTTACCAAAATTTTGGGAATTACCACATTCATAAGAGACAAATTTGAGATAAGGTTGAACCCCTGTAAGGCAGTCTTTTTTTTTTTTTTTTTTTTTTTTTTAAAGGACACTTTTTCCTTCTGCAGTCACTAAACTGTCTTTCTTTTCATGCTAAAACTAGCTTACATGCAAAAGGCATATTTTAGAAGTGGTGATGGGGCTGGAGGGGTGACGCATTTATTGGCTAAAGGCTGAAAAATGTATTTTATCTCAGTTTTGTCTTAGTCCCTATTTTCCACTTGTTTTCTTGAAGGATTTCTTAAGCACTTCCATTGCAATTGGATGTAAATATCTCATCGACCTGTCTCCTCTTCCAATGTAGCTTTTCCTCATTGATTGCCTGATTATTGTTGCTGTGTGATACTTACGGTTACAAAGGGAGATTCTGATTAGCATCAAGAATGTTGCATGGGTTTCTATTGGCTGAAGAACAAAATGCAAGGGTCTCATCGTGGCCTCTCATGCTGTCATGGCTCCTGCCTGGGGCTCTCCAGCTCTAGTTATTTTTATTTTATTTTATTTTATTTTATTTTTGAGATAAAAAGTCTCAGTCTTGTTGCTCAGGCTGGAGTGCAGTGGCACCACCTTGGCTCACTGCAACCTCCACCTCCCAGGTTCAAGCGATTCTCCGACCTCAGCCTCTGGATTAGCTTGGATTACAGGTGCCTGCCACCATGCCTGGCTAATTTTTTGTATTTTTAGTAGAGACAGGGTTTCACCATGTGGTCCAGGCTGGTCTTGAACTCCTGACCTCAAGTGATCTCCCCACCTTGGCCTCCCAGAGTGCTGGGATTACAGGCGGGAGCCACCACACCCAGCCCTCACGCTCTAGTTATGTTACCATTTTCTCACAGACTTTACCCCCTCATCTATTCTCTCTCCTAGGATCTACTTCCATTGACCCTACTGTGGATGTTAGCAGCTTAGAGGCTAGAGCCAAATTACAGGTACTGCACCACTTACACAGTTTCGAGCAATTTTCTTAGATGCTCCATAGCTCAGTTTTCCTGTCTGTGAAATGGGGATGATCATCTCTCCCACTGGTCGGCATTACGATGCTCATGTTACAGAGGAGGAAGTTGAAGCAGAATGAGGTTCAAAGGTCTGATCTCAGGTTGGGGCTCATTCCTCCCTCCCTCTTCATGATCTTAGGAGGGTGTGGCTATTCAGCCATCCTCTTCGAGCCTCGGTTTTTCTTCTGTAAAATGGGAATGGGCTAATTTGCCTTCTTCATAAGATCACCCTAAGGCTCAAGTCAGATAGTGGAAGCAATCGAGCTTTGTAAAACGAAGCCTATGAACCATGGGCTAATTCCTGTTGGTACAGCAATAAATGTTACTATTGGAGTAAATATACGCCCATAAGAACCATCCTGGTGGAAGAACTAATTTCTGGTCTTTTGCTCATCATAAGAACTCAGGAAAAGGAAAAAAAAAAAATACTGCGATGGTAATACTCAGTGTTGCCTTCACTCACCATAAAACTTTCCGTTTATTCCTGTATTTGTTTCCTTTTATGTCACGCTCTCTGACAGGCAGCCAACACATCTTCGCTCATCGCTGTCTTTGAAGCCAAATTTACCACCGGAGGCACACACTGTCACCTACTAACAGGGCTTACCTTAGCTAGGAGTGCACAGAAAAGGGCCTTTGCATGTTAAAAATTAATTACAAAGAGACACATGTTAACCAGCAATGGGGAATTATTCCGACTGGGGTTTCTTCTTTTTAGAAAAGAGTCCCTTTGGCAAGATTCAGAACGCTGGCAGCCACAGGAATACAAGCTAGACCTTAAAAAGAAAATCACCTATTGTAATGCACTTAAGCACATGGAAGGTGTGTGTGTGGCGGGGGGGGGGGGGGGGGGGGGGGGGTGCGGCGGGGGGACACTGACCTCTGACTGGTTATATTGTGTTTTGAAAATAAAAGCAATTTAAATGAACAATGACAGGTTCCACCCTGCCAGCATTGGTCTTTTCTCCCCTCACCTTCTCCGTTTTTTTCGAACACTACTCCTTCGCTCAGCCGGTGGTCATTGGTTCTGTAAGTGACAGAGCAACACTGTATTTCACTTAGTTTAGGAGGGTGTTTCTTTGCATTGTTTTCTATACAGAAATGTTGGCTGTGATGACTTACCCATCTTCCAGGAGAAACTGGGGTCTGCCACATAACACATGGGTGTGGGTTTTTAAACCCTTGGCACAGGTAGTATTTGGCTCCAAAGTTATTGGATAGAGCACTCTTTGTGGCCAACTGGAAGGAAATAAAGTTGTGTGGGCTTTTAATATCCTTTTCTTTTTCTTTTTAAGTAGCTGCAGAGCAGTATTACATTAAATTAGGCTCCGTGTACTTAATTCTCCTGGGGCTTCATCAAACAAGGCTTGTGTCCCTGGGATCAAACAGCAAATCTTTGCAGGCTCTGTCAGCAGGCTGAGTCCTCCATCCATCAGACTCAAAGCTAGAAGGCAGCAGTGGCGTTTGAGGTGGTGGCGGGGAGAATCCTTTTCCCCTCTGGCAGTTCTTGTAGTCAGCGAAGATGGAGAGGAAGAGATTGAGAGATGCTATTTGTATGCAGGTGGTGGACTCAGCAGGCAAGTTGGGAGCAAATTGCGATTTTAGGCAAGCCTAGGTTGTTAACAAGAATAGGACCCTCTTTTTCACTCAGAAGCCCAAGAAATTGACCACTAGAATGGCCTAAGTTGTGAATATCGATCAGTGACAGTGAGAGGAGATGTTCTCCATCACTCGTGCTGGGAGGCCTAATTAACAGAGGCCTGCTTGCTGAATTAGATAAAATTTAGTGTCCACTGAAATTAATGCGATGTTGTCCGAGCATCCTTCACCTAACAGTGGAAAATCAAGTTTAAGTGGTTGGAAGTGGGAGTGCTGGTGAGAACTGAAACATTGCAGAGAACAAAAGAAGTGGTTTTTAAAAGAGTTTGTAGGGGCCAATCAGAGGAACAAACACTTCGGATTTCTACCTAGAGCCAATAGCCCCTTTTTAAGTGTAATAACTAATTGTCGTCCGAAAGAACTAATATTAAGAACTGTTGGTGGTGGGTGTCGTTTTCTTTCATTTTCTCATCTAATGAGAATGGAGAGTTTTCTTCTATTAGATAAAGATAGCAGGTGATACAGATTTATGGCAATTTGGACGCATGAGGGAGATAAGCATATTAGAATTTGAAATTCCTTATTTAACATTTTGAAAGGCGGGACTGGGGAGGACTGTTTCAAAGTCTCGATGTGGACTGGAATCTGAAAGAGGAAAATGTAATCCATTATCTGGCGATTTCAATTGCCAGACCAGTTTCTGTGTCTGTGATGTGTGTAAAATACAATTTTTCCTATTGTATTCTAATTTATCACGGACGCAACATTTTAGTCAAGTAGTTCACATCTGTTAGGATTTTGGAGACTTCAATGAAGAAAACCTAGTCTTCCGTTAGAGTACTCTCTAAAATAGATACTCATTTCATCTTTCTTGAGAAACTAACTAGAAGAAAAAAGAGTTTTATACTGCGTTGGTTACCAAAGTCATAGTAACAGGATGGTCTAGATGCAATTTGTGGATCACAGTGGTAAAGCCCAATATTTTACTTTTATTTATTTATTTATTTATTTATTTATTTATTTATTTATTTATTTTTGAGACAGAGTTTCGCTCTTGTTGCCCAGGCTGGAGTGCAATGGCGCGATCTTGGCTCACCACAACCTCCACCTCCTGGGTTCAAGTGATTCTCCTGCCTCAGCCTCCTGGTAGCTGGGATTATAGACATGCACCACCACACCTGGCTAATTTTGTTTTTAGTAGATACTGGGTTTGTCAGGTTGGTCTCGAACTCCCGACCTCAGGTGATCTGCCCGCCTTGGCTTTTGAACTTTGATAGAGTAGTGATAAGGTTTTGTTTTTTATTAATGTATATTCAACTTTTATTTCTCTCTTCCCGTTAAGTTTTTCAAAAAATAAATAGTCTTGCTCTGCTTTTCCCAGGCCTGGATTGATAGCTAAAAATGCTGTTTATCTTTCAGTTTGGTAATATGCTTGAATATATAGAAATAAAGAATTTTGTAAAGCCCTCCAAACTGTGTTTTAAATATTGAGATTTAATCTTAAAATACCTTTCTTTATGTATTTATTTTGCATGTTTAGCCAAGAGTATTTTAAATTCTTTCTAAAATACTTTGGTGTTTCAGTGAAAAACGGAGACTTCCAGCTAACAGCTACATAAGTGAGTCATGGGTCCACACTCCCTCTAAATCCTTCAGGTAAATTAGAATCAAATGTCATAGTAAAGAAGACATTCTACTACATCATTGTGAACTTAAGAACTCGTTTTAAAGTATGAAGGTTAATGTTTAGCAGTTAATCACATATCATATCTCATCCATTTTGCATGTTATTTTAGTCACATAAAGAGATTACATGGGCTAAGCATGGTGGCTCATGCCTATAATCCTAGAACTTTTGGGGGCTGAGGTGGGATGATTACTTGAGACCAGGAGTTCCAGGCCAGCCTGGGAGCATAGTAAGACCTTGTCTCTACAAAAAAATAAGAAAAAATTAGCTGGTCATTGTGGTGTGAACCTATAGTTACAGCTACTGGGGTGGCTGACGTGGGAGAATTGCTTGAGCCCAGGGGTTTCAGACTGCAGTGAGCTGTGATTGTGCTACTGCATTCCAGCCTGGGCAACAGAGTGAGACCCTTTCTTTAAATAAAAAATCACTTGGAGATTACTCCACAATTATACTGAGATGATTTATTATTTTAAATGCTTGCAAGATATTTGATTGAAAGCACAATTTACTTAACCATTATTCTACTGATGAACAAAAGTTATTTCTAATATTTTCTGCTTTATTTTAAAGAGTTATAGATCAGATATTCTTATACTCCATGAGACAGAACCAAACTATTTTAATTAGAATAGCTTTAAAATACACTTTAATATCTGTGGGGCATCATTTTCCCCGTTAATTACCTTTCTTTTACCCTTTTTTCCAAATGTGAACATGGGCATCTGAGAATGATGAAAAAATAAAAATATTCTATACTGCATTACTTTCATTTGGAAGAGATTATGCATTTTAACATGATATAGTTTTGCTGTGTCCCCACCCAAATCTCATCTTGAATTGTAATAATCCCCATGTGTCAAGGGTGGGGCCAGGTGGGTATAATTGTATCATGGGGGCAGTTTCCCCCATACTATTCTCATAATAGTGAATAAGTCTCATGAGATCTGATGGTTTTACAAACAGGAGTTTTCCTGCACAAGCTCTGTTGCTTGCCACCATGTAAGATGTGCCTTTGCTTCTCCTTTGCCTTCCATTATTACAGTGAGGCCTCCCCAGTCATGTGGAACTGTGAGTCCATTAAACCTCTTTCCTTTATAAATTACCCAATCTTGGGTATGTGTTTATTAGTAGCATGAGAACAGACTAACACATAACACATTGGCTATAATATTTTGGAAGAATGGGATTGTGCCAACTGTTGAGTTTCTTATACATAATTATTAAAGTAGTTTAATTAGTTATTAAAGTAGTCAGTTCAACATTATTGATACCAATTTCATTGATATCAATGTCAAACGATGTTCAAATTTTTCACCTCAGCTATCATCATCATAATTTCATCTTGTTCCCAATGTGAAAGATGGCATTGGGGATTATATTAGTTATCTAACGCTGTGGAACACAGTAACTCAAAATGTAATGGCTTACAACAACACACATTTCTTTTCTCACATTTTCTGTGACTCAGCAATCCTGGAGAGGCTGAACTTGGTATTTCTGGCTCAGGCATCTCATGAGATTGCAGTGAAGATGTCATCTGGAGCTGATGTCATTTGAAGGCTTGACCAGGGCAGGAGGAACCACTTGTAAGATGGATCACTTATGTAGCTATTAGCTGGAGGTCTCAGTTTTTCACTGTCTGTTGGAAGAAGACCTCAGTTCCTCACCATGCGGCCTTCTCCGTAGAGCTGCTTAAGTGTCCTTACAAGATGGCTGCCAGCTTTCTTCAGGACAAATGACCTGAGAGAGAGCAAGACAGGAACCGTAATCTCTTTTATGACCTAGCTATGGGAGTCATGCACCATTACTATGCAAACAATAATATTTTGTTGATCCCAATAAACCAACCCTGATACAATGTAGGAGAGGACTATATGAGGACATGCATAGCAAGGGTCAGGGACTGTTAGGGGGCATTTTAGAGCCAGCTACTATAATGATTAAAAGCTGATACTCTCAATTCTTGTGCTGGAGCCAAAGACAGATCATTTTTATTCAAATTTTCAATTCCATGTGGCCTAATGATTTTCTTCCATAATGTGATACCACCGCCAATATGAGCAATTCAATGTTCTACGGTGATCACAGTTACACAGGTACCCTAACAGCAGCCTCTTAATTTATCAGTTTCTTTTTTTCCCACATAGTTCTTTTTTAAATTTAACAATTTATTTTTTTCTCCTCTATTGTTAATTCCTCACTTAGGTTGAAAATTATTTCTCTAAACCAGTAGACTTCAAATTGTTTCTGTCAGACGCATCAGAAATTATACCATCGGGCATGTACTCAACAGAGACTACAATGATGAACATTTCCAGCAATCTGGATACATACTTTTTATTTTCTGGCCCCATCTCATGCATTTATAAGTGCTCTATTTTGTTCTTAAAACTCAGATGAGGTAAATAATATTAAAAAATGATCAAGTGATATGACTTCTTGTCCTATTTTTTATTAACATACACATCTCTCTCTTAGCCTTCTCTCTCTGTTTCTCACTCTTTCTCTTTCTCTCTCTTATTGTAATTTAGATTACAAACATATACAAATATAAACACACATGAGTATATAATCTAGAAAGAATTGGACTATTCAGTGATTCTAGCAGATATAAACTAAAAAATATAATTTGTTTCAAAGTGAATTCTTTACCAAATTCTATATGCCATCAATAGGGATGTTGAAATAATAGCTTTGTGGAAGTATTCAACGGAGGAAACACTTTAGGATGTTTGTGCTTTACCTTACTGGCCAGGAAACTTTGATCTTTCCTTTTATGCATGCTTCCTCAGCCATAATTTGGTTTCTTTTAAGCAATAACTTCAGCCCCAAATAATCTGTCATAATAAAGGGACTTGCTGACAAACACTTGCTCATAAAGACTTGTACTCACATGCACAGAACCCAATTAAAGCAAACTATTATCAATTTCCATCCTTCATGCATCGCTAGTGACATGCGTCACTAGTGATAGGTGTCATATTTGATAGGCATAGTCAATCATGGTTGTCCACTTGGGGCCTTCTTATGGTCCAGAAAACAGACACTAGTGCAGTGAATAAGACATGGGTTTGGGGTTGCTAATGGTTTTACATCACTGTACTTCACTTCTTTTCAGGGAGGTTATGGTCGCAGTTCAGTTCACAATTCACATGGCCAAGACAACTCATAATGGAAAGTTGCTAAGTTGTCCCGAGGATCAATTTTCTTTTGGGATTGCTCTGGAAAGCTCTAAACTCGCAGTGAAATCTGCTGATGTGCATAGTTACAGGCCTAGTTTCTAGGAAGGAGAGTCACCCATGAGAAGTTTCTCACCCGTTCTCTGAAAGGACTGAGAATCATTATATCACAGCTTTTGACATGGTATAGGCTCGATTGGTTATACCTCTAAGTCATTTTCTCATTTTTCCAAGGAGTCTGATAGAGTAGATACAAGGAAGCAGTTTTTCCTGTATATCTTGCGTTTCTGCCTGTATTGCAACCACAGGTGCTGACAGCCTGTATTGTGCACATCCTTTTCAAGCATGTGTGTTTAGGTAAAAGCCTCGGAAGATAGAAATGGTGTTTTCCTTTAAGCCAAGTGGTAGGTTTCCTTATTCACCAGTTCAATGAATATCTCCCCCTAGAGAAGAGGCCATGTAGGCTTACTGGTCATGATAAGTATTCAGGTCAGGTCCCTAAGCACAGGGTTCATCTCCTGTAATGAAATCCACTGTAGGCAGGCATCATCCAGCCCTTTACACACCCCCTATGATGGTGGGTGGGGGGAACTGCAGTTCAGGAAAGCAGCACAAACACGGCTACTCTGTCTACTGCTATTACTGTGTGCAGAAAGTGTCTTTTGTCTCTGACCCGGAGGATTTGTGTCTTCTGCCAACATCAATGAAGCTCTAGCAGGCTGACTTGTTAGCCCGAAACTAGGATGAAATTTCAGATCCTTCACAGTACTTTACAAAGGATCCCAACTAAAGAGCAAAACGAAATACAATTACAGTCACGAGCCACATCACAACATTCTGTCAGTGACAGACCACATATACGATGCAGATCCCCTAAGATTATAATAAAGCTGAAAAATTCCTGTCACCTAGTGACAGTCCCAACCCTTTGTAGGCCTAGACAAAGTTGTGTGTTTGTGTTTTAGGGTTTTTTTTATATATAAGTTTAAAAAGTAAAAAAATTAAAGATAGAAAAAGCTTATAGAATAAATAAATATATAAGAAAGTATTTTCACACATCTGAATGATGTGATTGTGTTTCAAGCTATATTTTTATAAAAGAGTCAAAAGCTAAAAAGAAAAAAAAAAACCTAAAAAGTTAGTAAAGCAAAACAATTACAGAAACGTAAGGTTATTTTATTATTAAAGAAAGAGGTCAGGTGCGGTGGCTCACACCTGTAATCCCAGCAGTTTGGGAGGCTGAGGCAGCAGATCACCTGAGGTCAGCAGTTTGAGACCAGCCTGGCCAACACGGCAAAACCCCGTCTCTACTAAAAACACAAAAATTAGCTGGGTGTGGTGGTGGGTGCCTGTAATTCCAGCTACTTGGGAGTCTGAGACTTGAGCCCGGGAGGTGGAGATTGCAGTGACCCGAGATTGCGCCACTGCACTCCAGCCTGGGAGACAGAGTGAGACTCCATCTCAAAAAAAAAAAATAATAATTAAAGAAAGAAAAGTGTTTTTTAAATAAATTAAATGTAATCTGAGTGTACAGTGTTTATAAAGTCTGTAGTAGTATACAGTATTGTCCTAGGCCTTCACATGCACTCATTACTCACTGACCCGCCCAGAATAACTTCTAGTCCTGTGAGCTCCGTTCATGGCAAATACCCTATATAGGGGAACCGTTTTTTTTATCTTTCTTACTATATGTTTACTGTACCTTTTCTACGTTTAGATATGTTTAGATACATAAATACTATTGTGTTACAATTGCCTGTAGTGTTCAGTACAGTAACATATTGTACAGGCTTGTAGCCTAGGAGAAATAGACTAATCCCACATAACCTAGGTGTGTTGTAGGTTATCACATCTAGGTTTGCATCCTAATGATGCATTTCTCAGAACGTGTCCCCATTGTTAAGCAACACACGACTGTATTATGAATCCTATATGAATATAAATATGCTTTTTAAGCCAGCTTCTGTAGAGGAAGAAACATTTCCTCTAACAGCGAGGTTTTTGCTGGTTGTAGCTAATAACTCCAGTATTCCATAGTCTTTTCCATTCATAACCCCAAGTTCACTGTTGGAGGGAGAGAGATGGGAGTAGGGAGGATAATAGGTAGGAGGAAATCAGGAGAAGGAGAGGAAGTGCATACACAGTGGGGTCCCATTACATCAAATGATATATTTAACGTCCAGCCAATTTCAAGTCTTTTCTCAAATACTTCTGAGGTTTCCAGGGTTTAAGACTGCCCCCACCCTATCCTTCCCTATCAACTTGTTTTCTATTGCTCATAACAATCTTGACTGTCTTTTCTTGCCTCAGTGTGAACAGGCATTAGCCACGGCTGGAGTTAAGAGCTTTGGGAGTGGGCATCCAAGCAGCAAGCCGCCTCTACTGCAGATGGTAGTCCTTCCAAGCAGGGATGCAGGCAAAGTGACAAGGACATGAAACTACATTCTGTATTGCTCAGCTTTGCTTGACCAAGGTTGGTTGAAAGAAGCGTCATGTCATCAGGACTCTTTAATCCTTTTATGTGTACTTTAAATTCTTTACACCATGACTCCTGCTATGGTTTGAATTTTTGTGTCTTTCCAAGATTAATGTTGGAACTTAATTCCCAATTAACGTTCAGTTAATTCCCAATTAGTGACACTATTAAGCAATGGTATTAAGAGATGGGGGCCTTTAGGAGGTGATTAGGTCGTGTGAGCTCCATCCTCACGGAGGGGATTAGAACCCTTATTATGGTGCTCGAGACAGTGAGCTTATCCCTTTTTTCCCATCCTGTCCCGTCTGCAATGTGAGGACATATTAGGTTGGTGCAAAAGCAATTGCGGTTTTTGTCACTACTTTCAATGACATAAACTGCAATTAATTTTGCACCAACCTAATAGTCTGTCTCCTCTGGAGGACACAGCTACAGGGCACCATTTAGGGAGCAGAGAGCAGCCCTCACCAGAGACCAAGTCTGCTGGCTACTTAATCTTGGTCTTCCAGCCTCCAAAATTGTGAGCAGTACATTTCTACTCTTTATAAATTACCCAGTCCAGAGTGAGTGCTATAGCTGCACGAACAGACTGAGAGTTTCACTCCTGTCAAATGGGCCTATGCCCCTCTACTTTCTCCCTAGGCTGTTACCACTGGCAATGCTAAGCTAACCAGGTACAATTCTAAGTCCTATTTTCACACCCGTGTGTGTAAGAGAGAAAACACTTTTCACCCATTGCAAGGTTTGTGGCTGAGGCACTTATAACAAAAATCAGATAAGCAAGAACAAATCAGACAGATCTATTTAATGTAAGTTTTATATGGCATGGGACCTTTCAGAAACAAAGTCCCAAAGAAACAGGAAAAACTGTCCATTTTAATGCTTAGGTCTGATAAGCGGGGACAGTTGTGTAGAAGTATAATTGGACAAACGGCGATGGGATCTAATAGGAGTAAACCAGGAGGAAATGTAGGAAGGCCTGTTTGATCTGATTCATCTTGTCCTCCCTGTGTCTTCAGAGAGAACATTTCT